>NC_034606.1:63316463-63327870 GCF_900095145.1 Mus pahari | reverse complement strand
GTGTGTGTACCACACGCATGCATGTGTAGTGAACATGGAGGTCTGGACAGGCCCCCAGACCCCTGGAGTTACAGATGGTTGTGAACCACTATGTGGGTACTGGTACTTGAACCTTGGCCTTTGGGAGAACAAGGGCTCTTAACCACCGAACCATCTCTCCAGCCCTTTTAAATTTCCTTTTAGGCTCCCCAGGTCGAGGACTACAAGGTCCCAGTATCCCTTAAGCTTTCTGCTATTGGTGTCATATCTAAAGCTGAGAAGAAATGGAGTGAGCTCATCAGGTTATTATTTGTAGACCCGGTGTTTGAGGCCAGTGGCCATTGACTTCTTTATCTCCCAAAGGGTTTAATGTGGAGACAGTGGAATATAAGAATATCAGCTTCACAGTCTGGGATGTAGGTGGCCAGGACAAGATTCGTCCCCTCTGGAGACACTACTTCCAAAACACCCAAGGTATGACAGACAGAGTTCCTGAAGGTATGACAGACAGAGTTCCTGGGGTTGGCATTGCTGGGCTTGTGCAGAGTGTGGCTGTTCTCTTAGCTATGGGTGGCCAGCCCTTCCCCTGATGCAGCTCCTGGAAGTGGAGAAAGGGGAACGTGTGTCTGGAGGGTGTGGTGTGGGATAGGACAGGGGACATCCGTCATCTCAGTGTGTCCCACGTTCTCTCTGCTCTCCAGGCTTGATATTTGTGGTTGACAGCAATGATCGGGAGCGAGTGAACGAGGCCCGGGAAGAGCTGATGAGGATGCTGGCGGAGGATGAACTCCGGGATGCTGTACTCCTCGTGTTTGCAAACAAACAGGTGAGCTTTCCTCCTTTCCCTGCATCTGGGAGAGAGCATCCTGGCTATGGGAGTTATGGGGCCTTGGGCTCATGGGTGAAAGGCCTGGGACTACTACTGTCGGGTTGGAAGTGTGAGAAGGAAACGCACTTGGCTTCTTCCTGCCTTTCTCCTAATTCCCCAGCCCAGCTGTATCAGCAGCATTTTAGTCCTCAGGATTAATGTGGTAGCATGTCTATTCAGGATCTTTATCCTCCTGTACTTCCGTGTACTATAGAAGAGCTAGCCTTGCTCCTGCTGCCAGACTTGTTTGGTCATCTGAATTACACACACTTATAAACCTACCTCTTCCCTATCTAATTCCCTGGCCCTGCAGTTCTGGGACTACTGGGCCTGAAACAGTTCCTTCAGATCTTGATCTGGGTTTCCTGAAATACTGAGAAGGTGGCCATCTGTGTGCCTTTGACAGCTGGCTGCTCTGGGAGCCGTTGAAAGGCGCTGAGGTCTCTCTGTGCTCCTCTGTGCTGAGGTCTCTCTGTGTTCCTCTGTGCTGAGGTCTCTCTGTGCTCCTTTGCGCTGAGGTCCCTCTGTGCTCCTTTGCGCTGAGGTCTCTCTGTGCTCCTCTGTGCTGAGGTCTCTCCGTGCTCCTCTGTGCTGCAGGATTTGCCGAATGCTATGAATGCTGCTGAGATCACAGACAAGCTGGGGCTGCACTCTCTGCGTCACCGCAATTGGTACATCCAGGCCACCTGCGCTACCAGCGGGGACGGGCTGTATGAAGGCTTGGACTGGCTGGCCAATCAGCTCAAAAACAAGAAGTGAGAGCCAGGCAGCCCTCTCTGCCTACCCCACCCACTCCTGACATACACCTGTTGTCTCCTTACCCCAATTTCCCCTTCTTCCTCTTGAAAGTGGCCAAGGTCCTGGGTGTCATGTCCACATGCCCAGCAAGCGCCTTGCCTCCCTCCTCCACCTCCCTCCTCCCTCCCTGTACACTGACACGGTCAGCCCCCAACTGCTGTCCTGGTGATGAATCATTCCAATTTACTGGATTTAAACAGAATGAAGCTGTTATGGTTTCGTGGGGTGGTCCCCCTTGGTTTCAGGGGGAGTGGGTGTTCTCTCTGTGCTGTTTGGCACTGGTTGCCGTGCTCTTGGCATCTGAGTCCCTTCCCTGTGTCCCTGGCCACTCTCCGCCCGGTCCTCCTCTCCTTCTGAACCTTCTCCTGTTCTACATGGACATTGCACGGGCCTCCCTGTGTGTGCGTGCATGTGTGCGCCTGTATATACGTGTATAGAGAGATATATGTAGGGTCAGGGGAGGGAGCAGAGCGCAGCTCAGGGCTTGCAGCCGGGACACTGCGCATTAGAACCTGTCCCCTGCCCTTCTGTGTTGGTGAGATAAGGGGATGTGGGTGGGTCCCATTGCTTTCCTCTCCGCAGGTGGCATTCCTGGATGTTAGGATACGTGATGGGCGCCTACGGCCATCTGTCTTAGCTTTCCTTCTCCACTGTGATGAGCACATGAAGTGGCATTGGTCTATGGGTGACTGTCCCTAAGGAGCTGCCGTACTTCTCTGCCTCAGTAGTAGAAAGGAAAGGAGCCCGCTCACGCTGTCAGTCTAGAGTGTTGTACTGATCCTCCCCCACCGTCCTCAGATCTGCTCCTCAGGAACTCAGAGGGAGGTGGGTTAGTGGGACCTGCATGTAGAAGGAGGACAGTGGTCTGGGGAAGGCCTAGTTTTCCATCTTACTGTCATAAGGAGGAGAAGGTAAGGCATGGAGCAGTCCTGTTCCTGCCTTCTGGTCTGTCAGAGATCTTTCCCCTTAGTAGTTCTGCTGGCCTGACGAGGACTGACCAGGTGGAGTAACAAGAAGCCATGGACTGGGGGTAACACAGCCGACCTCAGCATCAACTCCCTGTTCTCCAGTTCTCTGTCTAGTTCAGGACCAGGAAAGATGAGTTTCTATTGTCCTCGATGTCCTGTCCCCCTCCTTCCTGGCAGCTTTCCCCAGTCCTCGCCCTGTCCGGAATAGGTCTGTGGGGTTGAAGTATAAGACCCTGCATGGCTGAGCCTGGAACTGTGATCTTCAGGGCCCTCCCTTCCATCAGCCTCTGCTTGTTCAGCTGCTGCTGCAGGTCTGTAGAGGGCGCCTATTCCAGAAGCTCTGACCTGGGTCCTGATTTGTCACTGCACTGAAGCTGTGGCTGTTCTGTGGGCTCCTGTGTGTGCTGGCTGCGCCCTGAGCTCCAAAACAGCTGCCCATAACCTCTCTGCTAAGGTCAGGCCCCTGGGCTCTCTGCAGCTTGGCCAAGGGACTCTTCCCAGAGGCCTCTTGTGAGTTCCTCCACACAGTGGCCAGCTTTCCTGCCACCTTTGTCTGTAGCAGGCAGATAGGTCCCCAGCCTACCGTCAGCTGAGCTGTGCGAGGTTCCAGGATGCCTCTCAGTGCAGGTAGTGCTGTGATGTCCCCAGACACCGTGTGAGCGTGTGCTCTAGGCCTGGTGTGTGTGTGTGTGTGTGTGTGTGTGTGTGTGTGTGTTCTCTATATGGGGGTGCCAGGGGTTCTGTTTCATTTTAAATGGGTTCCTTCCATTCCCTGCATTCCTCTTTACTGTTCCTGCGTCCCCCTCTGTCGCCCTCACTCTCTCTGCCGGTTCTGAGCCTCCCCCCTCTGTTGCTGCTGTGAGTGCCTGTTTGCCTTCTCTGTTCACTCACCACTTTGCCTGTTTGGTTTTGGTTTTGTCTTCTGTTTGATTTTCTGCTCTATCTTTGCTTTGAGATTGGTGAGGCCTTTGCCTCTCTTTCTGCCATGCTCTCTGACCTTCCTGCTTAGATGCTAGCTCCAGATAGGTTGTGTACATTGCAGACATGAGTCCAATCCTGCACCCCTTACCACAGCTTATTTTTCTCCACCTCCTGGGACCAACCTGAGGCTGAGCAGGCTGAAGCAGCCTTGAATGTTGCCTCGGTGCATGCTGCTCCAGACCTGTCCAGCAGGGGGCAGTAGCATCTTGGTACCATCCCTGGCTTTGTGGGGAGGTAGGGGTGCTTTCTACATTCCCTAATCTTTAGGGTTGGGTGTTTCATCCCATTTCTGTGAACTCCTCTCTTGCTTTTCTCAAGTTGGTTTTATTTTTTATCCTGTTGTACCTTTCTTTCTGGGGACTCCCCCTTCCCTCCACCTCCGAAGTTTGTGGTGTTACAGTGGTATCTGCAGTTCTGAAGCGGGTTTTTTTCTTTTTGCTTTCTCTGGAATGTAGACTGTACATGTTTAATAACTTGCCTTCTCTATCCTTGCTCAAAAATGTGGGATAATGCAATGACTGTGCCCTGGTTGGAAATTAAACTTGTTTTACGCAGCTCTGGCGCAGCCCTTTGTCCTTGAGCAACACTGCGGCAGTGGGAAGTTGTGTGGTCCTTTCCACACCGTTCCTTTTCTCTGCAGAGGTGGGAGGACACACCTCAGCCGTGGAGAGTAAGTCATGGAGGAGCACAGGATTATTGGGAATGCTGGCCGGTTATGGTTCCTTCTTCCCATCACACCCTAAAGGAAGTCTAAACAAATCAAGTGCTAGCGTGTGGGGGTTCTATGACTGACCAACTCCTAAAGAGCTCCGTCCTCAATTTACCTGTATTTGCCACCTCTTGATAGACTTCAGGGGAGGCAGTTCTCAGCCTGTAGGGTGTTACACCTTTGAGGGTCACATAGCAGATAGCCTGCATATCAAATATTTACATTATGATTCATAATAGTAGCAGAGTTACAGTAAGCACAGGGTAAACATCTGGGCAGTGTAGTAAGTACAGGGCAAACATCTGGGCAGTGTAGTAAGTACAGGGTAAACATCTGGGCAGTATAGTAAGTACAGGGTAAACATCTGGGCAGNATAGTAAGTACAGGGTAAACATCTGGGCAGGATAGTAAGTACAGGGTAAACATCTGGGCAGTATAGTAAGTACAGGGCAAACATCTGGGCAGTATAGTAAGTACAGGGCAAACATCTGGGCAGTATAGTAAGTACAGGGCAAACATCTGGGCAGGACAGTAAACACAGGATAAACATCTGGGCAGGACAGTAAACACAGGGTAAACATCTGGGCAGGACAGTAAACACGGTAAACATCTGGGCAGGACAGTAAACACAGGGTAAACATCTGGGTGCATAGTAAGCACAGAGGATAAACATCTGGGCGCATAGTAAGCACACAGGGTAAACATCTGGGCAGGACAGTAAACACAGGATGAACATCTGGGCAGCATAGTAACCCGGGTGCCTTCCTCAGCATAAAGCAGCCAGCTGCACTCGGGATGTGTGGGTCCTGTTGCCAGGCAGCTAACTCTAAGGGACATCTTGAGGGTGCATCTTTAGTAAAGCTTGCATTCCTGCTCCTCTTCCATTGCTCTGGTGTCTTCTGCTGTCACTGAAGACAGCACTCCACACAAAGGAAAGGTGTGGCGCCGACCTCAGGAAGCAGGGAACCCTCTCCTTCCCTTCCTCCAGAGCTTGTCCCACATCCTGCCATGACGACTGCACTCATGGCCCCTTCCTTTCTCTCGTGACAGGTTTACTTTTCCTCTGGTTACCGTCACCCTCTCAAGAACCATTGCTTTTTGTCCATTTCTCTGACTTCTAAACCTCGACCCATCACCAACCCCATGTCTTCAATATTACTTTCCCTGAAAGTCTGACACTTTGCCTCCCTCCTTCTGGCTCCTCCAGGCTTCTACTGCTAATAAGTTAGGAATATCTTTCTCTGGTGCTTTGTTTATTTGTTAATAAATAGATCACTTTCTGAGCTGTATTTTGTTGCTTTGTTGTTGTTTTGAGATAAGATCTAAGTATAGCCCAAGCTGACTTCAAACTTGTTTGTTTTTGTGTTTTAAGACAGGGTTTCTTTGTGCAGCCCTGGCTGTCCTGGAACTTGATTTATAGACCATGGCATCCTTGTACTCAGAGAGATCCACCTGCTTCTGCTTCCCGAGTACTGGGATAAAGGCCTGTGCCACAGCCGCCGCCACTACCTGCTTGCTGACCTCAAACTTGCAACTCTCCTCTGCCTCTGTCTCCTCAGAGCTGGATCACAGGTGTGGGCCAGCAAGCATAGCCTCAGCTGTAAAACAGCAATACAGTACTGATCGAAGCCGGGCGTGGCAGTGCACACCCGTAACCCCAGCACTCAGGAGGCAGAGGCAGGAGGATCTCTGGAGGTGTGAGGCCAGCCTGGTCTATATCTGTCTGACGCCTCCCTCAAAGAAAAGTAAACGGGCGGAGAGACGGCTCAGCGGGTAAGAGCACTGACTGCTCTGCCAGAGGTCCTGAGTTCAATTCCCAGCCATCACGAGGTGGTCCACAACCATCTGTAATGGGATCTGATGCCCTCTTCTGGTGTACATGAAGGCAGGGCACTCATGTACATAAAATAAACCATTTTTTGTTAAATTAAAAAGAAAAATTAAACAGTCTAGCTGAATGACAGGCTAGTAGATGAGTCTTGATACTAGAACAACTTGGAGAAGCAGGTGACTGGTTCTTGCCTGTCTCTTAGTTACACAGATTCAGGGGAGGTATGGGAGCCCTCTGTGGCTTTGAGGAGGTGTAGGATAGAGGGAGTGAACCTGAAGATGAGTTTATGTACCTGATCCTTCGAGCAAATACCTTCCCGTGGCTTGTGATTTGACAAAGGACCCAGATCCAAGTGTACATGTGAGAATCCTCTGGTGAGGCAGCTTCCAGGATGTACCTGTAGGAAATGAGCCCCTTGGATCCATCCTGGTGGGTGAAAGGCAGAACTGTCTGCTTCGTAAGGTTGGCTTTCTCATCCTTGGGGGGCAGCAGTTGGAGCTGCTGGGGACCCCTGTACTTCACCTGCCAGTTCAAACACACAGTTCAGTCGGAATAGACAGGAAGCAGATACTCACTTCTCTGTGTTTAGGCGTTTCTTTGAGATGGGCTCTGAGGCAGGCAGGGTGCTGTGGAATCTTTGGAAATCTTGGTAATGCCTGAGGAGGATGCCTGCCCTTCCCTTCCGGTCAGTGTAGGGAATGAGGTCCCTGGGCAGGTTATCAACACTAAACACCATCTTTGGTCCACTCTCTAACCCAATAGCTGGAGAGGCAGCCTATCGTGCTGGTCACTGGGGAATGGTGGAATCCAAATGTCTTCCTTCCTCTGCAGGTTTTCTAACTGGGTTTCCTGACCCTAATTGTTGGAATTGGTTAGAATGACCCTGAGTTCCTGAGAAAGGAGCAGACAGTTAGGGCCAAGGACATGGAAACGTTGAGAATGGCAGAGAGCAAAATCAGTAAAGGTTGTGAGGGTCCAGAATCAGACTGTTGACTGTCAAAGCTGGAAAGTTAGGTGTCTGCTGTGTGGGTATCACTTTGGCTGTCAGCTGTAGGAGAGCATGGGGGCTTCAGTTAGAGCCAGTATATATTCTAAGCTGCATGTGGGTACAAACGGCTCTAGGTACAGCTTCTGGACACATGCCTGACAGTCCTCTACACAGGTCTCCTCCCACTAACTCAGCTCACACGCCGCCTTCCTGAGAGCTAGCTGGCAGGCAGTCAGGCAGAAGGTTTTAGACTAAACCTTTCACCTATGTGCCTTCTTCCTGGAGTGTAGCTTACTGGTAGATACATCACTTGGTAGGAAGTTCTGGGTTTGATTCCTTGGTAATGCATATACACAAAGCAACTGTCTTGGCGAGGGCCGTCCTAGGGACAGAGTTGAATACTGAGACTTTTAAGGGATAGGTTTAGCTTGTGGCTCTGAACTACAGGAGTTCATTCTGGTTTCCAAATACAGCAAAAAGAGCATAATGCTACAGCTTATAGATGAGATGGGAAGCTCTGTGTCGGCCACATCATGCAGTGGTGGAGTGATAGTGTTCTTGATGGGAGCAGCCACAGGATTTGGGAGCAGACTGCTTCATTTTCAGATGCTCGAGTGTATAAGTCTCGAGTGTATAAGTCACACTTAAGAGGCCAGTTTGTGGGGCATGGGCTTCATGAATTCAAAGTTCTGTGTTCCATTCATAGCACTAGAAAAAACAAACACAGTAAGGCCCTGATTCAGTCCCCAGTGGGAGAGGGGCTTGTGGGAAGCAGTTCTCAGCTTATACCTGGCTGTGGTATGGCTGACTGAGAACCCTGCTGAATCCTGACACTTGCAAAAGGCTCAGGGCTTTTGTGGATGTTCACTTGTGCCCTCCTGGGCTGAGCCGGGCCAGCTTTCTTGTCTCAGAATCACAGTTCAAGTTCCTCTTTGGTTCAGCAGAAAGGATTCCTCCTTGACCCTTACTGGAGCATTCAGTCAATTGACCTGGGTAGGTTGGGTCTTCTGGTTTTTATTTTTGAGGCAGGGTCTGCTGGCCTAGAACTTGCTCTGCAGTACAGCCACCTCCGCTGCTCTTCTGAAGTTAAAGGCACAGCACTATGCCCAGCCTCTCGGTGGGCCACTGTTGGAAGGAAATAGCCTCACCCTTCCCTCCCACCCACTTGGGGTGCCTTCCAGAGCCTCAGAGCCTAGACAACCACCTCCCCATGTGTCACCACTCCAGTTAGCGACACTTCTGTGCTGTGTGTGAGCTCCTGTGTTCAGACACGGCTTTCCTGTGGCTTTCTCTGCAGCCGGCTCTTATCTTCCCCTCCGTTGGCCTCTCTCTGCTTCTGTATTAACCATGCTGGCCCATAATCTCCAGACAGCTGGCCCTTTGCCTTTAACCCTTCCTTTCAGGTAAAAATCCCACATTAAGGAGGCCAGGCATGGTGGCATGTGCTGTTAATCCTAGCACATGATAGGCAGAAGCAGGTGGATCTCTGAGTTCAAGGCCAGCCTGGTCTAGGATTAGAGAGACCCTATCAACAACAAACAAAAAACAAAAACAAAAGAAATTCCACATCTAGGGGCTGGGGCTGTAGCTCAGTTGGTTGAGTGCTTGCTGAGTGTGGGTTCATTACCAGCACAGCATTAAAAACAGATGCTTTAATCTCAGTACTTGGGAGTGAAGGCAGGAGGGTCCCGAGCTGAAGGCCAGCCTTGGCTAACCTGAGATACATGCGACTATCTAAAACAACACAACAAAGCGCCACACAAGACGTAGCTCAGGCCTCAGCCCTTCCAGAGTCCCTAGGTTTCACAGGCCGACTTACCAAGGCGCCGTTGGCTCCGATCGCGCTCACTAAGACCCACACGGAGGCTCTTAGGTCAGCAGTTCCCAGCCTGTGTGACGAGACCCCTTTGGGGTTGCTTATTAGATACCCTGCCTATCAAGTACTTACATTACGACTTGTAACAATAGGAAAATTACAGGTATGAAGTAGGAACGAAGGAATTTTATGGTTGGGGTCAGCACAGCATGAGGAACTGTGTTAAAGGTCCCAGCTTTAGGAAGGTTAAGAACCTGTCAATCACATTGATTCAGATCACATGTTTTGTTTGTGTAGCCAAGCAGCCTTTGTTGTCAGTGATCCATACAATGCACAGGTATGCACGACAGCATGTGTTATCTGTCCTCTGACCCTTCCCACCCCCACCCCGAACCCGACCATCCTCAGCCGCTTGGGCTACATCCTTTGGGTTCCTTTATTTTTTAAGAGGTGGGTGAGCCAGGTGGAGTGGCATACAACTTTTTAATTTCAGCTCTCACGAGGCAGAGGCAGACAGATTTCTGTGAGTTCAAGACCAGCCTAGCCTACATAGCTTGAGTTCCAGGCCAGCCAGGGCTACATAGACCTGTCTCCGCCCCCACCCCCACCCCCCACAACCCACTGCAAAAAATAAAAAGACATCAGAGCTGAAAGTGCTGCTTGGCAAGGTGCAGGTAGGCAGTGATACCCTCAGAGTCGTGACACACCAGGCCCATGCTCCCTGTCTCAAAATGGGGTGGGCAGAGGGAGAGAGGCAGGGTCTTGTGTGTCCCAGGCTGGCTTATGAACTCATGCATTATGTAGCTGAGGATACCTCGGACTTAAGAGCCTCCCACTTCCACCTCCCAAGTGCTGGGAATACAGCCGTGTTCACGAGCAGTTAGTGCAGTGCTGTGGCTGCACCCAGAGCTTTAGGCCTGTGAGGCAAGCCCTCTACTGAGCTGCATCTCCAGCCCTCAGTGCAGCCCTTGCTTTCTGAATATATGCACCAAACATATGTGGGGAGGGGTTAAAATGCAGTAAGTTCACACCACAGACATGATTTTACTTAAACTGAAGTTTATTTATCTGTCTTAGATTTTCATGTGGGCTGGTGAGATGGCTCAGCAGTTAAGAGCACTGACTACTCTTCTGAAGGTCCTGAGTTCAAATCCCAGCAACCACTCTTCTGGAGTGTCTGAGGACAGCTACAGTGTACTTATATATAATAATAAATTAATAAATCTTCTAAAAAAATTTTATGCAGTATAGTTAGATATTTAAATGGCTTCTTATTTGATACTTCAACAATTTGTTCAAAATAAAACACTTAGCCGGATGTAGTTTGAATGCTTATGGTTCCAGCGCATGGGAGGTAGAAGAGGGAGGAGCCAGTTCAAGGCTGAGCTAGGGAGCTGTTCCACAGGAGGTGCCAGCCACCAGGCCAGACTGCCCGAGTTCTATCATTGAACTCACTATCTAAACCAAGCTGACCTAGAACTCAGAGCCACCCCTACCTCTGCCTCCTGAGTGCTGGGATGAAAGACATGAGCCACCATTACCTGGCATGTTTTGTTTTGTTTTTTGGGTCTTTTTTTTTTTTTTTTTTAAGAGTTTAAGGCAACTCGGCTCTGAGGTTAGCCCACTTGTCCAGCATCATGCAGCTAGCGCCTAGGAAACCCTAGGCGTGTCACACGTCGTCCCTGTCCAGTGAGCCAGCTGGCTCTTTGCGGGACACACAGTAACTAAACAAGGGAAAAGAGAGTAGTGTGTGTTCCTGTTCAGAGGGAGGGGAAAGTTGCTGTTAGCGAAGACAGTCAGGACTGAAAGGAGGGGCGGTTAACTATCCGTAAGGTAGGACACAGCCGGGAATAGCCGGGCAGGTTGGTCTGACACTGGAGCACAGTGCAGGAGCACGGAGAGCTGACTCAGTTCAGTTAGCAAGTATTTTCACACAAGGAGTGAACACTGAAGATACAAAAACGAGACACACAAAGCTCTATCTCTAAGAAGGTTTTTAGAGCCAAGAGCAATGGGGCACACCTGTTATCCCAGCACTTAGGAGGCTGAGGCAGGAGGATCCCAAGTTCAAAACCAGCCTGGACTTGTTTTAGGGGGGGGGGGGAAGAGAGAAGAAGCTTCCAGTTTATTAAATGACCAATTCAGGAATGGAGATTAGGGCTGGATGACAAGTTTTTTTTTGTTTTTTTTTTTTTTAAGTTTTTAATTGCCAAAGAGTCAATTTTGTTTATCAGTCAGTATGGAAGTATGTAAGCTTTTAGTGACATGACTGCACAGAGCAGTGTACAGAGTGATCTGAGAGAGATGCTTGGGGGTCAGAATGGAGAGAGAACGTCGTCTCTGTTAGAGGGTGCTGGTGGTAGGTAACCCTGGGCTGGCGTGGTGGTAACCCTGGGCTAGCATGGTGGTAACCCTGGGCTAGCGTGGTGGGTAACCCTGGGCTAGCGTGGTAGGTAACCCTGGGCTGGC
>NC_034606.1:63307876-63315980 GCF_900095145.1 Mus pahari | reverse complement strand
TTCTGGAGTGTCTGAAGATAGCTACAGTGTACTTACATATAATAAATAAATAAATAAATCTTAAAAAAAAAAAAAAAAAAAGAGGAAGTGTGTGTTGGGTGTGTGTGTGTGTGTAGTCTGAGTTGCTGGCCAGACACCCAGGTGGAATTGTGTTTACAACGGGTATCAATGCTAAAAAAGACAAGGAACCAAGAAACAGCTTGAGGGTATGTATGGTATGGAAAGACACCATGACAGACAGCCTTTGAGTGATCAGGAGCTGGGTACCACCGCTTAGGTTGTCAGTGAGTGTTCAGACCATGAAACGCGAAACTGGTAAGGCTGCCGAAAATTACTGAGTCCCCTTTAAAAACTGAAGTCCTTACTCAAACACAAGACTGGTGCCCATGCTGCTGTTGTGAAAAGGATTTGCGGAAAACAGGAAGGAAACGCCAGTATTGGTAGGAGAAGACCTGTGATGGATCACTTCTTACAGGAAGATGCCCCGTAATGCTTCCCAAGACAGGAGACCAGAGAAGCCTCCAGCTCTTTCTGGACATACCTGAGAGCAGAATGAGCAGGAGAGGTGAAGGGTCGGCCATCCTGGGCGCCCACTTCTGGGCATAGTGGGAAGGGACAGATCTTAGAAGACCGAGCAGAGAACAAATGCTGGCTCTGTGCTTGAGTTCTGTCACCAGTTGCCGTGATAACCTTGGGCAAGTTCCCTAGCTATGAAATGGGAACCAGTGTACCTCCCTTTCCTGGTCATTCGAAGGTTAGAGACGAACCCCCCTCTTTACAGTAGGTAATGGCAAATATGTGCTATTACATGGCCCAGCCGTCGTCATGGGACAGAAAGACTGTTAGATGGGTCACGATCCGCGACCTCCATCACAGGCTAGGGAATTCTGTAGTCTCTTCCCCTCTAGGAGGTGGGGACAAGGTGGAGGGAGGGCTACAAGAGGAGGAGGAGGAGCTAGCGCCTTGAAAACCCGCCCATACCAGTCTGGCCTGGAGTGAGGGAACTCGTCCTGGTCGCGTGCACCCCAACAGCCTGCCCTGGTATCCTGGTGCTCTGACCCGGTCCAATCATGACCCTGCGCCCTTTGCTCCTGCCGCTCCGGTTGTTACTGCTGCTGCTGATCAGTGGGGCGGTGTGCCGGGCTGAGGCTGGGCCAGAAACCGAAAGTCCTGTCCGGACCCTCCAAGTGGAGACCCTGGTGAGGAGACTGTGGTGCCACTCCCCTCCCCCCACCCCCTGTCCCGCCGTTCCCCTTTACGGCCAGGGATCGCGGGGAAGCCTGGGACTCTAAAAGGTCCTGTGAGAGCGAAGAGGAAAGAAAGTGCAGGAACTGAGTTGGGGGGAAAGGTTCTGGGTCTCCAGACGGTAACAGGAGCTTAGGAGGAGCAGCCTTGACCCTTGTAGTCTGATCATAGGTGCAGCCCCCTGAATCGTGCACGGAATCTGCTGCCATTGGAGACACGCTCCACATACACTACACGGTGAGGGGCTTGGGGGTCCGGGGCGTGGCCTGGGAGGGGCGGCGCCCGGCTGAAACACGTCAGCTTTGGCTTGGACACGTGGCAAGCTATGCTAGAGAACTTGAGTCCTAGGATCAGATCGCACGTGGGGGCGTCCTCTCGCCTGCTTCTTTTTCTTCCTTGTTTTCTGCCGATTCCCCTCCAGCACTGAGAAAAGAAGGATAGAGAGAGCTCCAAGAAGCGCCAGCCCCGTGGGGCTTCCTGTTCCTTTTTGCCCGTGGGGGTGGGGGTGGAAGGAGATGGGGACAGGACACCAGTTTGTTAAAGGGGTTGCTTCCTTCCGGGTGGTCCCAAATTGTGGGAAGAATGGTGGGGTTAGACCTTGCTTTTTGTCTTCAGGGCAGCTTGGTAGATGGACGCATTATCGACACTTCTCTGACCAGAGATCCTCTGGTCATAGAACTTGGCCAAAAGCAGGTGATTCCAGGTATGTGACCCGTGCCTCTGCCCTCTTCCTAAGCTAAGCCCTTGCTTACTTGGCCGGCTACATTGCTCTGGAACAGCCTGCTAGAATGATAAGGATCCCAAGACTCTCCCGCTACCTCGTGTTCAGACTCCCCTTCTAATACTCTTCTTGCCCCACTCAACTGGGGCAGAGAGTCTGAGAAGTGGAGCTAAGCGGACCTCATTTGATGAAGGTCAATGGGGAAGCCATAGATTTTCCTCTTGGGTACTGTGGGGAGTATATGTAACTTCTAGTTCAGCTATGTCGTCTTCCTCAAGGTCTGGAGCAGAGCCTTCTGGACATGTGTGTGGGGTGAGTATCTGAAGGCTGGGGACTGACTGCCCCTTTTTCTGGGTAGACGGTTTCCCTGTCATCCCTCCTCCAGTGGCAGGGCCTTGTAGATAAGGGCCCCTGACGTCACACTGGAAAGGGGCAGGTTAATGGGAACTCCCAGGGCATCTCTCCGGCTGTCAGTTTTGTTGGGGGGGGGGAGGCTGAGTGCTGTGGGGAGATTGGGAACTTTGCTGATCCACCTGTCAGGTGGAGAATTTCATATTTTGATGTCCCTATCTGAGGTGTGTGTGTGGGGGGGGTGAGGCACTTCCGATGGGGTGAGGCTGCCAGCTCACCGCCCCTCGTCCTGCCTGCAATTCCTGTTCCTTCCCTCAGAGAGAAGCGAAGGGCGGTCATTCCTGCTCACTTGGCTTATGGAAAGCGAGGGTACCCACCGTCCATCCCAGGTAATCGGACTAGGCTTTTCTCCTGCCTGTCATGCAGAGTCCCAAGGACCTCTGCTCTGTCTTGAGCTTGAAAGAGTCCAGATCAAGTCTGAGGAAAGAATTGAGCTGGGGCTCCTCCTTCAAGCCCGCTCTTTCTCCAGGAAAGACTATAACGCACCTGTGAAGGCCACCTGGCCTGGCTGTAGACAGCTGACTCTTTGGCACCGTCTTGAGCCACGTAGGTCCTGCTGCCTACACTACTTATCCTAGAGCACCAAAGTCTAGCTGGCTACTTGACCTTGACTCCTAGAATTCACCTTCACACTCGATTCTTACACCGATGTTGCCTGTAGGGGGTCCTGGGAGAGAGGAGGGAGGACCAAGAAGTCTCTCTTAACAAGTTGGGAGTGGAGCCAGGCGTGGTGGTGCACGCCTGTAATCCCAGCCCTCGGGAGGCAGAGGCAGGCGGATTTCTGAGTTCTAGGCCAGCCTGGTCTACAGAGTGAGTTCCAGGACAGCCAGGGCTACACTGAGAAATTCTGTCTCAGGAAAATCCAACCAACCAACCAAACAAAAAATCTCAAAAACAAAACAAAACAAAACAAAACCAAGTCAGGAGTGGTGGTGCACCTGGGAGGCAGAGGCAGGTCCATCTCTGTGAGTTCAAGGCCAGCCTGGTCTATATAGTGAGTCTCAGGACAGTCAGGGCCGCTGACTCGTGAGACCCTGTCTCAAAAGTAAAACAGAACTCTTAGCAAAATCCTGCCCTTCCCACTGGTGCTTCCCTGCTTCTGGTCTCCCGCCCACCTGCTCCCTCACGCATATCTTTCCTCTTCTCCGAAGCCCTTATTGGAAAATCTGCCAAGAACCATGTTGCATGTCTGCTTTCTATTCCAGTTCATTGTAGCCCTACACGAATTCCATCCACGTGGCTGTTTGGAGCCAGGGTCTATTTGGTGTAGAGGATTCACACACATACAGATGCGCACTTGTGGGGTGAGAAAGATGGCTGAGCAGTTAAGATAGTGGCTGTTCTTGAAGACCCAGGTTCAATTCCCAGCAGGCACATGGCGGCTCACCGTCACTTGTAACTCCAGCTCCAGGGGGATCCAGCACCCTCTTCTTACCAAGTGTCTTAGTCAGGGTTTCTATTCCTGCACAAACATCATGACCAAGAAGCAAGTTGGGAAGGAAAGGGTTTATTCGGCTTACATTTCCATACTGCTGTTGATCACCAAAGGATGCAGGACTGGAACTCAAGCAGGGCAGAAAGCAGGAGCTGATGCAGAGGCCATGGAGGGATGTTCTTTACTGGCTTGCCTCCCCTGGCTTGCTCAGCCTGCTCTCTTATAGAACCCAAGACACCAGCCCAGAGATGGTCCCACCCACAAGGGGCCCTCCCCCTCTTGGTCACTAATTGAGAAAATGCCCTGCAGCTGAATCTCATGGAGGCATTTCCCCAACTGAAGCTCCTTTCTCTGTGATAACTCCAGCTGTGTCAAGTTGACAAAAAAATCAGCCAGTATACCACGGATACCAGGCTTGAGTGTTGGCACAGACATACAGTAGGCAAAAACGGCCATATTCATGAAGTAAAAATAAACAAATCTTTAGAGAGATTTTTTTAAAAAGAATGCTTACTTATGTTTGTAAATGTGGGGAAGCCTGTATGTTTCCCCATCCACACATTTCTTGTGCTATCAAAGATCTGTCACTGGTTCCAAGCCATATGCTTAGCCGGAGTTAAGGTCAACATGAGTATCCTTAGCCTGCTCCTGCCCTCTGCTGCCTTTTTGGAGGGAACCCAACCCTACATTTCACACTGCCAGCATCATGGTTGTCTTCTGTGGCCCACACTCCTTGTTTCAATCCTAAGTCAGAGCTCTGGTAAATCACAGTGATTCATACACGCACCCCGCCCCGCCCCCTCTCCAGCCGATGCAGGGGTGCTTATCCTAATCCTCACACCCCGCCCTCTCTCCAGCCGATGCAGTGGTGCAGTATGATGTGGAGCTGATTGCGTTGATTCGAGCCAACTACTGGCAGAAGCTGCTGAAGAGCGTTTTGCCTCTGGTAGGCATCGCCATGGTGCCGGCGCTCCTGGGGCTGATCGGGTATCACCTGTACAGAAAGGCCAGCAGACCCAAAGTCTCCAAAAAGAAGCTGAAAGAAGAGAAACGAAACAAGAGTAAGAAGAAATAAATAATGGTTTTTAACAAGACTCATTCTTCACTCGATACTGCCACCCCCACCCCTTTCTTTGTTTCTGAATTATTGCTGTGGTGTGTGCTGCCTTGAACTTGGAGATCAGACCACAGTGTGAAGCTGGCTCTCGCCTCCCAGCAGTGGGTGGGTTCCAGGGGTTGAACTGAGGTCGTCAGACTGGTGCTTTCCCTGGTGAGCGTCTCTGCCCACGCCTTTCCTTCTAGGTCAGGGTCTTGGCATTTGTCCTGTGGTCCACACTGGTCTCAGACTCACGAGCCTCCTGGCTCTGCGTCCCAATCACTACCACCTCAGCTATGTAACGCTATACCCTGCTAACTCAACCCTCTGAGGCCACTTTCATGAAAAAAAGAACATGCTGGAGCTGGAGCTGGAGTGTGGCGGGGTGGCGGGAGGCTTGGGTGCACCTTCCTCTTGCCTGCTTTCGCTGTCCTAATTTACCCTGAGGCCCTGGTCTTGAGTCAGCCTGTAAGAGCGATAGGTGCCCCATGCTGTGGAGGAAGTTATAGTCCGCCTCCCAGTAGTGCCCAGGCATTCTCTCAGTGGGACCATGTTCCTCATATCCTTAAAGTAAACACAGCTAAGACAATAAAGATATTTCAAGGCTGGGCATAGGCCCCGTTGGTAGGAAGATTATTAGGTGGCAGAACCCCCACCCCCCCCCCGAGATCAATGGAACCGATATACTGCACACCTGTGACCCCAGAGGAGGCAGAAGGATCTGAAGCTCAGAGTCAGCTACACAGGGAGTCTGAGGCCTGTGAGAGACCCTGTGTTTGCTTGGTTGGTTTTGTTGTTGTTTTTTAAGACAGGGTTTCTCTGTATAGCCTTGGCTGTCCTGGAACTCATTGTGTAGACCTAGACCAGGCTGGCCTTGAACTCACAGAGATCCGCTTGCCTCTGCCCCTCTCCATTGCTGGGATCAACAGTTCTGCTGCCAGCACCTCCTGGTGACCTTGTTTGTTTGTTTGCTTGTTTGTTTAAAAGAACTTCCAAACTACAGGAAAGTTTTTCTCTTTTACTTTTACTTTTATTTATTTCTCTCTGGAAAAAAAGAAGAAGAAGAACACTGCAAGGGGTCGTGGTAGTAAGTAACTCGAGTGCAGCCGGAGTGTCTGGTGTCTGTCCATCTGAGTGTGAGAGCAAAGCACTCTGGTTTCACAAAAGAAAAAGAAAAAGGAGAAAGCGTCCAGAGTCAGGAAAGAAGCCCCCTCCTCCAGTCACAGGATGTGGGAGGCAATGTGGGCTGCTTCGATGACGTTGTAAACAGGCCTTGCGTCACCACCGGGCTGGGCCGCGGGTGGGGGCAGCTGGGGCAGGTTGCTTCTGTGGTTTACTATGAAGAGCGGGTTGAGGTGGCTCAGCACTTCGTCACTCACGGAGATGCCATCCAAGTACTGTTTGAGCATCTCCCGCAGCTTGCCGCTGATATCCAGCAGCTGTAGCCGCCTGTGCTCGAGACTCAGAGCCTCCAGTTTCACCTTGTTGTATCTCTTCCAGAAGTTCTCCATTCCCACGTAGTCCATCATGATCTGAGAGTGGCGTTATAGGGAAAAGATGGTACCCGTTAGCCGGTGCTGCCCCCGCTGCTCACCTGTTAGCTAGCTGGTGCTGGCCCCGCTGCTCACCCGTTAGCCAGTGCTGCCCCCCCCCATCCTCTCCCTTTACCTTGGCAAGGTCCTCTGTGATGTCCTCCGGGTTCTGGATCTTGGCCTCCTCCTGCTCCTCGGGAGTCAGTACTGAGGAGTAGAAGGGCAGTACCTTTTCTTCCTCGGTTTCGAATTTCCTACATATTTCAGCAAGCTTAAGGATCTTTTCGCCCTGTTGGGAGTTATGAAGAGGTGGTTTAGGGGAAACGAGAGAGTCTCCCTGCTCCAACCCCAGGGAAGCCGCTCAATGCGGTGCTTGCCTTGTGCCAAGAGCTATCCTGGCATTTCGTGTTCTTACCACAAACAACTCGTTATTACTTTTTTTGTTTCCATTAAGAAGGGCATTAATCAGGCACCAGGAGAACTGCAACAGACACACAGAGGAAGAGACCCTCTGCAAAGCAGAGGGGACGGGGGGGGGGGGAGCCGAACATCCAGTCTGCTCTAGAGAGTATGGGAGGGATGGGGTTATAGCTCGGAAGCCCTCTCCTTTCCTGCTTTAGGGCTGACCAATTTGAAGTCAGATAGAATGGTCGTTCTGGTCCTTAATTGTTCTGTGACATGTCCTGATCAAGTTTTGAATTTGATGAGCCAATCCATCAGCAGGGGCCAGAGTCTGGAGGCTGGGGAAGAAGCGGCCATCTTGGAGATGGGCCACCTTGTTACCTAGCATGGCTTCTCCTCCCGGTCTGTCTGACTTACCAGGGGGCCCGTCCTGTCCAACTCCTGGTTGGCCATCCCCACCTCCCTGTCCCAGGCTCAGAGGTCACCCCTAACTACTCTCGGAGGACTTAGAGGGTGATAACTGCCTCACTTGACAGCAGCAAAAGTGCCTCCGAAGAGGTCTATCTAAGGGGCCACAAGAAAACCTGACCAATGGCCTAGGGATCTTGGTTGAGTTCATTTCCTCTGCCAGTTAAAGAATGGAACAGGCAGCAGCAGAGAAATCGCCAAGCGCTGAAGACCGAAACAGCAAGCAGATTTATTGAGGGGGTGAAACCACACACATGCAGCAGAAATGGAGAAAAAGGCCTTCTGCTAAGCAGGGGGGAGGGGCCTCAGGAAGCTAAAAACCCCCATTACTTCATTTAAGAGAGGATGGCGTTAAAAAGCTAATACTAGCGTCCACTTTACTGGGGGGTGGGGGGGGAAGGCCCCGCTCCCACGCCTCCCCCAGTCAGGTTTGCCTCCAGCCAAGTTTCTCTGTTTTTGTCCTGATTACCCACCCTCTCTTATCCTTTACCTTCTCCACGACCTTCTTCAGGGCCTTGAGGGTGGCATTACTCTCCAGGGTGAGTTTGACTAAGTTCTCCTGAGATAGGGTCCGAGCCTGGGTCCTCTGGACCTTAAGTCTTCGAAGCTGCACGTGGACCAGCTCCTTGTCGTTCCGGATGCACTGATTCTGCCATTCCCCTTCGCGGCTGTGGGCTACGATCTTCCCTTTCAGGATACCTATGGCCTCCTAGAGGGCCAGGAGAAGCAATGGACAGTGGGAGACAGACCGGGGACTAGGAGCACAGGCTGTCTGTCATCTTTTTTTTTTTTTT
>NC_034606.1:63301386-63307006 GCF_900095145.1 Mus pahari | reverse complement strand
CGAAAAAAACCAAAAAAAAAAAAAAAAAAAAAAAATCTTTTTGATTTTCCAAGACAGAGTTTCTCTGTAGCCCTGGCTGTCCTAGAACTCACTCTGTAGACCAGGGGGTCTGGGACTCAAAAGATCCACCTGCCTCTGCCTCCTGAATGCTGGGATTAAAGGGTGCAACCTGCCACCGCCGCCGGCCTCTCTCTTAACTCTTCATTTATTTTAAAGATTTATTTATTTATTTTATGTATGTGAGTACACTGTAGCTGTACAGATGGTTGTGAGCCTTCATGTGGTTGTTGGGAATTGAATTTTTAGGACCTCTGCTCACTCAGACCAACCCTGCTCGCTCACTCCCTGCTTGTCCTGGCCCAAAGATTTATTTATTATTATATCTAAGTACGCTGTAGCTGTCTTCAGACACACCAGAAGAGGGCATCAGATCCCATTACAGATGGTTGTGAGCCACCATGTGGTTGCTGGGACTTGAATCAGGATCTTCTGAAGAGCAGTCGGTACTCTCAACCACTGAGCCATCTCGCCAGCTCTTCTTAACTCTTTAAAAGGAAACCGAAATTTAATTCAGTTCCCAACAACCACATGAAGGCTCACAACCATCTGTACAGCAACAGTGTACTCATATACATAAAATAAATAAATAAATCTTAAAAAAATAATAATAATAAAGGGAAATCAACAGTTTGGATTTTCACAGGAAGGCCTGTTTTTACATGTAGGAAATTATTCGAATTGTAGAGTAAAACACCGCTAAAGTAAAAGCTGTGGCTGGAGCGCTTAGCTGGCAGAGCGCTTGCTTAGCCCCGAGTACGGTTGGGTGTGATGGGTAAGCTGTTACCACACTGGGGAGTGAAGGCAGGAGGGCCAGAAATTTACGGTAAAAACAAAAAAAAGTAGTTCCAGGTGATTCTCTACTACATAGTGAGTTCAAGATCAACCTGGGCAAAGCAAGCTGCTGTCTCAAAGTAAGTAAGTTAAGTGATTGATTAACGTAAAACAAGAACTTTATACCCAGACTTCTGCATGCGAGTTTGCAGAGCCTGTGATGGAAAGCATCCCTGACCAAGATTCTGTAGACCTAAACTGTACTGGACAGATCCCAGACCAGCATGGGACTCAGCTGGCCATCGGCTGCTCTGGGCTTTTGTCTCTTCATCTACTACCCATAAGGGTGAAGCCAGGTAATCTTTTCTCTGCCTTGTTTTAGACTCAAAGTGCATTGTTAGCTCGGTGGGTCTTGTGGGACTCCTAACAGCGGGGGTCGGGGGCGTCTCTGACTTGTTCACTTGCTCTTGAAACCCTTTTCCTCCTACTGGGTTGCCTCACCCAACCCTGACAGGACGGCTTGTGCTTAGGCATATATCTTGATATGCTGTGTTCAGTTGATATCCCTGGGACGCCTGCTCTTTTCTGAAGGGAACTGGAGGAGGAGGAGATCTTGGGGAGACAGGGGGAGAGGTGGTGGGAGCTGGTAGGAGGGAAGGGAAACTGCTCAGGGTATATTGTGAGAGAGAATAAATTCTCATAACATTTTAGAACAGTCTTGCCTCCCAAGCGGCCTTCGTGAGAACACAAGCCCCGGGGTGCCTCGGTGGGAACCCCCGGGGTGCCTCAGTGGGAACGGACTTTTATTGACTGTCAGCTCTAGGGCTCTCAGACAGTTCTGGTTGCCTTGAGCAGTTTTCCTGCGTCTCTCTGGATCCTGTCCCCCGTCTCCTTCTGTACCTTGTTTTTAAGGTCATCCCACATGCTCTGGAACTCCAGCTTGCTCTCATACTCAGAATCTATATAGTTCTGCTCCATGGCCATGAAGACATCCTGTAGGTAGTGCATTTCCTTCTCGTGATGGTCAATGATTGATTTCCTATAGGAGACATGGTGGATATAGCACTCAGAACAAAAATGACAAATGCATGGAACAACTACAGATGAGCCGGGTGTGGTGAAACACTCCTTTTTTTCCCAGCATTTGGGAGGCAGAGGCAGGTGGATTTCTGTGAGTTTGAGGCCAGTCTGGTCTACAAATTGAGTCCAGGACAGCCAGGGCTATGACATAGAGGAACCCTGTCTCAAACAAAGAAACAAACAACCCAAACTACCAGCAACAACAAAATGAAACTAAACGGTACAAACTTTAAGACTCTGGCTTGGAGGGAGGAAAAGGTTTGGGGGTGTGTGTGTGTGTGTGTGTGTGTGTGTAGTTTTGTTCCCCATTAAGAATGAACAAGAATATTTTGATTTTTGAATAGGTAATGCCTTCATATGATACAAAACCAAAAACCTAAATAATTTTGCAGTGGAATCTCTCTCCTATCCCTGTCTAATGCTAGGGAATCTTGAGTTGTAAGTAGGAGGTACAGCCAGGAACTTGGCGGGGGCAAAGATAAGTAAGGCTGTAAGTCACCCCACATTCATGCTAAGGCTGTAAGTCACCCCACATTCATTTACAAGGATCTCAGGACCCTGTATGAATTGTGGTTCAGGAAAGAGGCTCCACAGTACTGGGTATCTGGTTACAGGCGTAGTCTCTGGGAACTCCCCGAATCTAGTCTCTTGACTCTCTGGCCCCGTACCTTTCCGTCTCAAACTCTTTAGTCAGGACCTCGAGCTCCATGTTGTAATTTTCCTCCAGGAGGCCGAGCCGGCGTCGTTGCAGGGTCAAGAGCTGGTCAACATTGTGCAAGTGACTACGCAGAGCGTGGGCGTACTGTTCCTCCGCTTCAGTCAAGTCCTTAGCCAGAGACTGGGCAGGGGGAAGAGAATGACTGTGTGGGCCACGTAGCATCCGTGAGAGGCTGGGGAGATGGGGCAGCCGGGTCCTCAGCACCCACAGGAGTGGGTGGTGGCATCCCTGAACTCTCAGGTTTGGGGGAGTGGAGATGGGAGGGGTGCCAGGTCTGGCTGACCAAGTAGTCAGTTGACCCAATTTGGTGAGTGAGCTCCTGTGTCAAAATCTAAGGTGAACAGCAAGTGAGGAAGATACACACACACACACACACACACACACACACACACACACACACACACTCTCTCTCACACACACAGATTTGGGTATCTGGCATTTTCATCTTATTTCCTGATGGTTTCAGGAATGCCTGCTCTCCCATTCAGTCTTTAGAAATGAAGATTTGATTTGTGAATGTACGCGTGTCTTTCTAAGTTTACGTTAAGGGCACTTCAGGTGCTTCAGGAGGCCAGAGGCCCTCAGATTTCTTGATATAAGAGCTACAAGCAGGGGCCGGTGAGATGGCTCAGCGGGTAAGAGCACTAACTGTTCTTCCGAAGGTCCTGAGTTCAAATCCCAGCAACCACATGGTAGCTCACAACCACCCGTAATGAGATCTGACACCCTATTCTGGTGCGTCTGAAGACAGCTACAGTGTACTTATGTATAATAATAAATCAATCTTTGTGCTGGAGCGAGCAGGGTTGACTGAAGCGAGCAGAGGTCCTAAATTCAATTCCCAACAACCACATGAAGGCTCACAACCATCTGTACAACTATAGTGTACTCATATATACATAAGATAAATAGATAAATCTTAAAAAAAAACAAAAACAAAACCCCCCAAAATCTTGAATATCTAATAAAAGATTTATTTATTTATTTATATTAAAAAGTTGCAAGCAGTTTTGAGTTCCTTATGTGGGTGTTAGAACTCAAACCCGGGTCCTCTGAAAGGACTGCAGGAGCTTGTAACCACTGAGCCATCTCTCCAGCCCTCGCAAGCCAAGAATGAGATCTAGAAGTGCAGGGACTAGTTCCCACGGCTCATGCTTTTATTCCCACCACTCAGAAGGGAGAGGCAGGTGGATACCTGTGAGTTCAGGCTTAGCTTGGTCAAATTGGGAGTTCTAGGACAGCCAGGGCTAGATCATAAGTCCTGTCTTTATTTTTAAAAACAGGATGAGGAAGAGGAGGGGGAGAAGGCTGGAGAGATGGCTCGGCATTGAGGAGCACTGGCTGCTCTTCCAGAGGTTTTGACTGCTAGCCCTCACGTGGCAGCTCTCGACCATTTGTACCTTCAGTTCCAGGGCCTCCACAGCCTTTCTCATGGGCACTGCATGCATATGGTGCATTTAACATATATGCAGACAGACACACACAGATAAAGTGAAAGTAATTTTTTTTTCTAAAGGAGTGTGAAATGAGCAACATCTCATGGATCACAAACATTTACACTGATGGAGCTGCCATTAAAGAGAGCCAGGAATCCTGTTTCAGGAGAAATACACGTTTCAGGGCAGAAAAGGATGTGAACCTAGTTTATCTTCTTTTTTTTTTTTTTTTTAAGATTTATTTATTTATTATATGTAAGTACACTGTAGCTGTCTTCAGACACTCCAGAAGAGGGTGTTGGATCTTGCTACGGATGGTTATGAGCCACCATGTGGTTGCTGGGATTTGAACTCTGGACCTTCGGAAGAGCAGTCAGGTGCTCTTACCCACTGAGCCATCTCACCAGCCCAGTTTATCTTCTTATATAGATTAGGAAGGTGGCCATGGTGCTGCACATCCGTGATTCCAGGGCACTGAGGCAGGAGTATTGCAGATTCCTGGGACTATATAATGAGTTTGAAGCCTGCTTTAGTAACTTAACTAGACGTGTGTGTGAGTGTGTGTGTGTGAGAGAGAGAGACAGACAGACATATATATAATATATATGTATATCTATATAGAGCCACTGTCTCACTCGTAAACCAAGTTGGCCTTCAGCTCACAGAGATCCACCTACTTCTGCCTTCCTAGAGGTGCTAGGATTGAAGGTGTGTGTCACCACACCCAGCAAAAATTATTTTAGAGGGTTAGGGATGTAGCTCTGCGGTGGAATGTTTGCCTAGCATACATGAGGGGTTGAGTTTGAGCCCCAGTACTCCAAGCACAAAACAGAAAGCAAAGAAGCTGTCAAAGACCGATCAGGCCATGTCAGAGTGACTCAGAGGCCAAGGGGAAGTGGCTTCCCGTGGTACTCTGTACTGAGATGAGTGGACACTCCCATCCTGCAGTTCTCTGCAGTGTGACTTTGTCATTCCTCCACAGAGGTGGACTTGCATGTGGATATAGTGACTGAAACCTACCATCCCGGCATTTGGGAGGCAAGAGGCTCATGGGTTTGGAAGCTGGAGAGATGGCTTAGAGGTAAGAGCACTCCTTTTCACAGAGATCTGAGTTCGGTTCCCAGCACTGAACTCTGGTGTCTCACACCTACCTGCAAGTCTATCTCCAAGGGATCCGACGCCGTCTTCTGGCTTCTGTGGTCATTTGCATTTACATGCACACCCCATCTCACACACACACACGCGCACACACACACACACACACACACACACACACACACTTAAAAGAATAAAATATTTTTTAAAAGATCATTAGTTTGAAGCTAGCAGGACTCTCATCTCAAGAAAAAGAAGGGAAAAAGGAGAAGGGAAGGCAGGAAGGAAGGAGTTGGGACTGAAGATAGAGTTCTCTTGAATTTGAGCCACCTCATGACTGTGGGACATAACAGAAGAGGTGAAGGGCTGGTGAGATGGCTCAGTGGGTAAGAGCACCCGACTGCTCTTCCAAAGGTCCTGAGTTCAAATCCCAGCAACCACATGGTGGCTCATAACCATC
>NC_034606.1:63292028-63299355 GCF_900095145.1 Mus pahari | reverse complement strand
GTGGCAACTTCAGAGGACTCAGGGGCATGCTGGGAATTCTTCTTTGTATTTAAGCCAGTTCCAACAATAAAATATGGGCCTTGATCAGAACGCCTTTGTCAGGGCCCCATTTTTCCTTTGCAGCCCTGTTCCTTTTTTCAGGATTTCCCGCGCTCCGGTTCGGATCCACAGTGGCTCTGCAGGCAGAGCACTACAGGACACTTTCACTAGGGGAAAAAGGATGCTCAGAGAATTTCAAAACAAAACAAAACCCAGAAAGTTTGAACACCAGCAAGGATCAACACTGCATAGACTGGAAAATAAGCACAGCAGTGCACGCCTTTAATCCCAGCACTCAGAGGGCAGAGGCAGGCGGACCTCTGTGAGTTTGGCTCAGCCTGGTTCACATAGTGAGCTCCAGGGCTATCAGGGCTACATAGAGAGACCCTACTCAAAGTTAAAGGATCTGAGTCTTGTTTGCCGAGTTTCATAAAGTCTAGAGAAGCATCGGGTAAGGCAAGATGGTTCAGTGGGTGGAAAAGCTTGCTGGACAATTTCAGAGACTTGGGTTCAATCCCACGTTAAAGGTAGAAGAGAACAGACTCCACAAGGTTTTTCTCTGGCCACCATATGTGCTCTGTAGCACATGCACACACACTCACAGAAGTCATCTGTGTGCACACTCACACATCATCTGCACACACACACACACATCACTTGTGCACACACACAAAGTTTTTGTGGTTTTTGTTGTTGTTGTTGTTGTTGTTGTAAGATAGCTGAGGAGTGTGGTGGTTCACAAGCACAATCATTGTTTGTTTGAGACAGGGTTTCTCTGTGTAGCCTTGGCTGTCCTGGAACTCATTCTAGCCCAGCCTGGCCTCAAACTCAGAGACCCACCTGCCTCTGTTCCCCAGTACTGGGGTTAAGGTGCTTGTATACCAGATGGATGCTGGGAATCTAGCCTGACTCCTCTACAAAAACAACAATCGCTTGTAACTTCTAAGGCTTCTCTATGGCCTAAGTGCACCATGTTCTAAAAGCAAACAAAAAGATGGAAAAATATGTGGTAGCAATCCCTGGCCTACATAGACACATGTGCCCGTATAACACACATGCGCGCACACACACACACACACACACACACACACAAGTCTAAAGCCTCCAGGGCTGGGTGTGTGACTTAGTGATAGAGGACTCATCTAGCTTGTACAAGGCTCTGGGTTTGCTCCCCAGCACCAGAGAGTCAGGGAGGCTGGGGCTGGAAAGATGGCTCAGAGGTTAAGAACACTGACTGCTCTTCCAGAGGACCTGGGTTTGATTCCCAGTAACTGCATGGCAGCTCACAACTTATCTGTAACTCTAGTTCCAGGGAACCTGACACCCTCACACAGACATACATGCAGGCAAAACACCAATGCACATAAAATAAAAGTAAATAATTTTTTAAAAAGAAAAAACAAAACCCAGCAGTGTGAAGCAGCCCTGGGCCTATTGAATTCTCACCCCTGCAAGGCTTAGGCAGAAGGAAAGATGTACAGTGAATATCTGCTGTCACTGTGAAGTTTTGTTCGAGAAATAAAGATTAGGGGGCTAGAGAGAAGGCTCAGTGGTTAAGAGCACTGACTGCTCTTCTGAAGGTGGCTCACAACCATTTGTAATGAGATCTGAGGCCCTCTTCTGGTGTGTCTGAAGACAGAAACAGTGTACTTAGATATAATAATAAATAAATCTTTAGGCTAGAGGAAACCAGAGTGAGCAACCTTCATTCCCATCAACCACATGATGGCTCACATCCATCAGTACAGCTACAGTGTACTCATATACATAAAATAAGTAAAAGAAATCTTTAAAAAAGAAAGAAGAAAAGATTAAGAGGAGTCGGTGAACAGGTAGTCTGTAAAAGGTAGGGTTGAAACAGGGACAAACTGGGACTGATGGCGCATGTCTTTAATTCTGCCACTCAGGAGACAGAAGTTAATAGGTCTCTCAGAGTTTGAGACTAGCCTGGTCTACACAGCCAATTCCAATCCAGCAAGGGTCCTATCCCATAAACAAAACAAAACAAAACACCAAAAAAACCAAAAACAAAACAAACAAAACAAAAAGAAAAACAAACAAAAGCAGATGTGTCCGCCCTGCCCCCACTGTGCCACCTTCAAGTTGGCCACCTGCATGGATTGTGGCTCTCCACTCAGATCTTTAGTGAAGCCTGAGACAGTGAAAAGGGAGGCCAAGAATTTCCTCTGGCATAAGTCTGACCAATATGTCAGAACGAAACACAAGTTCAGAGCCATCAGTAGGTTGGGAAGAAGGTGCTGAAGCTTAGCACTGGTCATGAGACCAACAACCAAAGCAATCCTGTGCGGCCCAGGGGCTCCGTAAACCTCTGGTCCCCGGCATCAAGGGGCTGGGAGTGCCACCCTCGCCTGACAAACCTCATCGATGTCCCCCACAGTCCCCCAGAATCCAAAGCTGCTGTGGAAAGGGCAGCAAGGTGGCCACCAAGGTCATCAATCCTAAAGCCAGGCTGTACAGGGAATACAGAGACTAAAAGGCCCATACACAGGCTTCCTTTCTGCTTAAACCACAGGAACTTTAAAAGTGGGAGGTGGAGACATACCGAGCCAAGGAGGCAGTTAAACCTAGGAAGGTAGAAGGAAAGAACTGACGCCACAAGGTCCTCTCTGAGCTCCACGGGCATGTACCGCCCACACACATACCATACACACAGGTTTTTAAAGATTTAACATTTATACAGCATTCTGCCTGCATGTGTGGCTGCAAGCCAGAAGGGGGCACCAGATCTCATTCTAGACGGTTGTGAGCCACCATGTGGTTGCCGGTAACCTCTGAGCCTTCTCTCCAGCCCCCATACACATAGGTTTTAAGAAATGGATGCATCAAAATCCTTTGGAAGACGAGAGTGATTCGGGAATTTCTTAAAAGCATATGCAGATCCGGGCTGATGGCACCTCCAATAATCCCAGGATCTGGGAGGCTGAAATAGGAAGATTGCCAATTACAGCCATCTGGGCTACACACGTCTGTTTCAGTTTCCTGTCTCTCTCCAAAAGAGCATTAAGATGGCTGATTGAATGGTTTGGAAATCCAGAATTGCTCTTACCTCTGTGAAGGAGGGCTTCCCGACCTTGTCCAGGGCCACTGATGTTAAATCAAGGAGGCCAAACTGGTTGAATGAGGCAGTGGACTTGGCCAAAGCACCTAAGCCTTGCCAGTTGCTGTGGCGCTCACCTTTGATCCCAGCACTTGGGAGGCAGAGGCAGGTGGATCTCTGTGAGTTTGAGGCCAGCCTTGGCTACATAGCAAGTTTCAGGACAGCCAGAGTTACAGAGTGAGACCCTCCAGAAAAAACAAAATATCCACTCGAGAGTCCTCTCAGCTTCTGCCTGGAGCTGGACAACCCTGGATAGGTCAGTTTCCTTCTCTGGAACTGAGCCTTCAGATACTGAAATAAAGGCACGGCCCGAGTTCAAGTTGCTGGTGATGCTGGCTGCCCCTGTAGGATAGGGGAGGAGAGTTATGGCTCAGAATTTCCTTTCTCATCTCAGTGACAATGATTAGAACCAATCGGCTACATTTGTCACAGCCTGTGCCTGGTGAAGGCCTGAAGGCTGATTAGGTAGATCCAGCTGTGTAGCCCACGCCTGCCATGCCAGCAGTTGGGAAGTTGGGGAAGCAGGATGAGGAGTTCAAGGTTATCCTCTGTTACCTGTGAGTCTGAGGCCATTATAGGAATGCATGGCTTTGCCTCAAAATAATAGTAAGATTAATAGTAATAATAAGAAGATACATGACTTTGTCTCAATAATAACAGTAATAGTAGCGGCAGCAGCAACGACAACAATAAATAATAAATAATTCACTAGGCCCATTCTACCTAAGAAGATCAGGAAGCCATCCCCGAGTGCTCTCTGGAGAGAGTGCATACCTTAATGACGCTGTCCTTACAGTCCACCACCCGTTCAAAGGTCTGGCTGAGGATCTCAATGTCCTTGTGGAGCTCTCTGGTCTTGACTTCCCTGAGGATGGTTCTCCACTGTGTGTTAATCTTATTCAGGTTTAGAGCGCTGTTGTGTTCTTCTTTGGCCAACTTGTCCTGAGTGAGGAGTAATCACATGTGTTTCAGCCAAGGCGAAAAGTCTACCTACCACAGTGCGATCGATACCACTCTGAAAAATACCAGTGTCCGTGTATTCTCAAGTACAAAGCCCTTGACAGCCAACACTCAGGGGCTCCTGTTTGTGGTTTACAATGGGTTCCCTTCAGGGTGAAGCATCAGAGTAGAAGAGTTTCTGACGACCCCACTCCAGATCAAACCTCAGAATTCAAGACAGCTGAATTTGGACACCTGACAACACAACATCCACTGTCCTAATTCTGGGGGCTCGGTTGCTTCTACCAAACTCAAATTCTCCCCACCCCGTGTTTCACAGAGAGTACCCTAGACAGAAACCAATGTTGTCTGAAGCCCATGTATTTTGGGACCAAGGACTTCAGAGAGATAGGAAAGAATGAAAATGAGCCTGCCACAAGGACGCAAAGGCGCCGGCGCATGGGCGGTGGGTTTGGGCAGGACACTGCAGACAAGCATCACCTTCAAGAACTGGGTGAGGAGTCTTTCTTTCTTCTTGGCTGCCTCCTCGTCAGCCAGCATCTTCTGCTGAAATATAAGCAGCTGCTCTTCGTCCGACAGGGGTGTCTTGGGCAACTTGGGCTTTTTTCCTTTTTTAGGCATGGCTGGGCTGCGGACTGGGTCCGGGCAAGGAGCCTCTGCCTGCTGCTACGAGCCACTTGTGAGGAATTAGAAGGAAAAAGTTCCCATAGACAGGGAGGGACCTTCTGGAGCTAAGGTAATGGGGCCTTAGACCTCAGTCCTCCGCGCCAAGAGTGCTCAGGCGACACCCGACTCCCGGCTGGAGAGCAGAAAGACGCATCTTGTCTCCTAGCAACAAGGACCTTCGCTAAGACCGCGGGGTGAGAAATAGGGAGGCAGCATTACTTCAAAGCGCCCCCTGCACGTCGGAGGACCGCAGTCAGTGCTTGTAAGTAGGCCTTTTTTATCAAGAACCTTAGTCTCTCTTTAAAAAAAAAAAAAGTCTTCAAATAGTTTTTCCATTTTACTTTTTTATTTGGTGTGTGCCTGTTTTGCCAGCGTGCATGTCTGAGCACCGTGCGCATGCCTGGTGCCTGCAGAGGTCAGAAGACAGCATTGGATTTCGTAGAACAGGTCAAATCCACTTACACATACATTCACATAATGAGATGGTTCACTGGGTAAAGGAGGTGCCTCCAAGCCCGGTGTCTGAGATCACAAGCACCTGGAACCCCAGTTTCAGGAGATCAAAACACGTCTTTCTGGCCTGGGTGGACGCTGCATTAATGTGCACGAACACACACACACACACACACACACACACACACAAAATATTTTAAAATCTTTTTAAAAAAGATTTTATTTATTTATGGTTATGAGCCACCATGTGGTTGCTGGGATTTGAACTCCGGACCTTCAGGAAGAGCAGTCGGGNGCTCTTACCCACTGAGCCATCTCACCAGCCCCTTAAAATCTTTTTAAAATTGTCTCCTTGGCGATAGAGAGATGGCTCAGAGGTAAAGAGCACTTGCTGCTCTGGCAGAAGACCTGGGTTTGATTCCCGGCACCCACATGGGCAGCTCATGACTGTCCATAGCTCCAGTTCCAGGGGATCTGACTCCCTCAGCTGACCTCTGTGGACACGGGGTAGACACATGGCCCACATATATACATGCAAGCGAAACGCAAATACACATAAATAAATCTTACCAAAAAATTAAGACAGTGTTTCAGTGCAGCCCTGGATGGACAGAAACTCACTATATAGATAGAAATCCATCCACGTCTGCCCCCTACCCCCCACCCCCAGTGCTGGGGTCAAATGTAGGAGTCATCACTTCCAGCTTAAATTTGTTTCGCTCTCTCTCTTTTTTTGTTATACATGCTCCATCTGCATGTGTACCAGCTTGCCTGAAGAAGGCATCAGATCCCATGACAGATGGTTGTGAGTTGCTGGGAATTGAACTCAAGACCTGTGGAAGAGCAGCCAGTACTCTTAACCGCTGAGCCATCTCTTCAGCCCCTTTAAAAAAATTTTTTTTAAACCCTACTTTTCTTTTTCTTTAAACCCTACTTTTCAAGGGCAAAATTCTGTGGATAACAAAAAGAAGTACACCAGAGCACTCTCCCTTCTAGGAACATCTGCACCTGAAGTGGCATCGAAGCCCCCACACCACACACTGCAACCTCCAGACAGCGAGCTGCGTCCTTCTCCTCATGCCTGCTCTTCAGTCTTCTGTCTCTCTCTTGTGTATCTCTGTCTCTCTGTGTCTCTGTCTATCTGTCTGTCTGTCTGTCTGTTTTTCTGTCTCATCAGTAAACCAGCTTTGCCTCACTCTGACTCATCCTGGAATTCTTTTTCTGTGGTAGACACAGCCAAGAGGACCTGAGTTAGAAGTCCCCATGGCTTCCCCGGAGACTCCTCAGGCTGCTCTGATGACATCACTGAGCTGTATGTCCTGCTGGCGGTGACAGTATTATTGTGAACGTCATAGGAGACATTTAGTAAAACAAAGCTACAAAGACAGAAAGTAGGGAACCGTTGCCACCCCAACGTCTACTAACAGGTACCTGGGTGGTAGTGACACATCCATTTAATCCCAGCGCTCAGGAGGCAGAGGCAGGTGGGTCTCTGAGTTTGAGGCCTGTCTGGTCTACAGAGTGAGTTTCAGGACAGCCAGGGATGCACAGAGAGACCCTGTCTTGAAAAGAGTAGAGGAAGGGCCCTTGGGAAGTGATGGAGTTTGGACTACCATGAAAGTGCACTCCCTGGATTGGATGAGTATCCTTAGAAGAGAAAGAGGCTGGACCAGGAGATAGCTCAGTACTTAAGAGCAAGCACTGGCTGCTCTTCTGGAGGACCCAGGTTCAATTCCCGGCACCCACAGGGCTGCTAACAATCATCTGACTTCTTCTTCAGGCCTCCTCAGGTCCCAGGCATGTTTGTGGTGCACAGACATAAATGTACGCAAAGCAGCAGCAACAACAACAACAACTGAATTCAAGAAGAAGACAGAGACAAATGTCTCTTTGGGCCTTTGATTATACCAGAAGATAGCCTTCCGGGGGTGTCCTTTCCAGACTCCAGAGCTCTTAGCTCTGTACTAGTAGACTTCTTAGTCTCTAGACTGTAAGCAGTAAGTGCTTGGGCTGGAGAGATGGCTCAGAGGTTAAGAGCACTGGCTGCTCTTCCAGAGGTCCTGAGTTCAATTCCCAGCAACCATATGGTGG
>NC_034606.1:63289838-63291878 GCF_900095145.1 Mus pahari | reverse complement strand
AGAGAGAGAGAGAGAGAGAGAAGTCATTGAAGATATGTGTGTTAGTGACTACACCACTTTAGCCTCAGCACTCAAGAGGCAGAGGCAGGTGGATCTCTGTGAGTTCATGGCCAGGTTGGTCTATATTAGAAGTTCCAGGGCTACATAGAGATCCTCGGTCTCAGCAAACAAACACAAGAACAAAATGTCACTGGGGCCCTGAAGCCGTGGCTGGTGGCTATGTGCGGCTCTTGCAGGGGATGCTGGCTGGGTCCTTAACTATCACATGGCAGTTTACAACCATCAGTAACTCCAGTTCCAAGGGTCTGATGTCCCTTTCTGACCCCTTCCAGCAATATCTGCAAGTGCTATACACATATGCACGCAGGCAGAACACTCCTATATGTAACCATTATATTTTATTAACACCATCACTATGATTTTTGTTTGTTTATTTGAAGGGTCTCTATGTAGCCTGAGCTAGCCTGGAGCTTGCTCTGTAGACCAGGCTAACCATGAACTCACAGAGCTCCACCTGCCTCTCCCTCCCCAGTGTTGGGATCAAAGGTGTTCATCATCATGCCCGGCGGACTAGTCTTATGTGCAAACATTTACACCAAAGCATAGCAGCAATACCTGCAATTCTCTGTTCTCTACCAGGTCTTATGGTCACATTTGGTATAACTACCTCCTCCTGTCCACACGTGGAAACTTCTAGTTTCTTTAGAAAGTCGGTTATGTCAAATGATGTTTTGCTGGGGCACACAGGTGAAAGGATGTTTGCATATAGCAGACATGTGAAAGGACGCTTGGTAAAGGAGTATAAATATGACCCCACAGGCAGTGGGGGATGAGCACTGAGCATTAATTTGGTTTGCTCTGCCTTGCCATTCTTTGCTTTGCCAATGACATGTATGTATTGGTTCACCTGACATAGTGTTGTTGAGCCCACTTGTGGTAACGCTGCCATTGAGAGAAACCTGCCCAAGAACTGCTTGGGACATCCCTGCAACAGCTTGTCCCTTCCATAGCCTCACCTCAGGCCAGTTGGCGAGCCTTGCAGGTTTTCAGGGTTGTACTACAGCTGTTGGTTCGCGCCTGGTGTCTGCCTGCCTAGAGGACTGGTGTGCAGCTGCTGAGCTGTCTTTAGAGGTTGCCATGGGAAAGAACTGTTGCTGAAGAAGATGAAGCTCCCCTCCAAAGGACTACTGCTCAACAGAAAATGTCTGTCTCTACTGTGCATTCTGCATTGCTCTTCCATACAGTAAAGCATCTATACAGGCCATGACTGCTTATCTGCTGGAATTTCTGAAGGATCTGGGCTACTCACTGTTCTGACTATACTGTTGTCATTTTTCCACTTGCCTTTGCCACCGACGAGGCAGGATTAGGCAAGGCCCTAAGAGACGAGTTGTTCTGCATTTCAGACTTACTCTTACCTACCTTCATCACGCAGTACTGTTCCGGTTTCTCCTGCATGGTGGAGATCAGTTATTTCCAACAACACCGTGACTCTGCTCTTGGTCTGTTGATTCAAAGTCATAAAGAGCTCAAAGTGGTGAAGGCTCAGTCTCACCTTTTGGTTTTATGAAATCACTGTGTATCTCCCAAGGGAAGCTTTCCTCCCTGGAGTGAGCCAAGCAGAACGGGGAACAGGAAAATGTTTGCTAGGGAATCAGTGAGCCGTGCCGCGCCTCCCAGTCCTAGGTCCTCCATCTCTCTTCTCTTTCCTGCCTTCTTTCCCTCTTTCCCCCTGCCCCACCTCATTTCTTTTCTTTTCATTTCTTTTCTTTTCCTTTCTTTTCTTTTCTTTTCTTTTCTTTTCTTTTCTTTTCTTTTCTTTTCTTTTCTGAAATGGGCTGTCTTGTAACCCAGACTGGTTTTATTATGTAGCTAAGGATGTCCTTGAACTCTCGATCTTTCTGCCTCCACTTCCCAAATGTTAGCTCATTTCTAACCTTTTCCCTTTCCTTTCCTTTCCTTTCCTTTCCTTTCCTTTCCTTTCCTTTCCTTTCCTTTCCTTTCCTTTCCTTTCCTTTCCTTTCCTTTCCTTTCCTTTCC
>NC_034606.1:63287783-63288968 GCF_900095145.1 Mus pahari | reverse complement strand
GACGCCCTCTTCTGGAGTGTCTGAAGATATCTACAGTGTACTTACATATAATAAATAAATAAATCTTTAAAAAAAATTTAAATTCGCACATCATATTAGCCTTCCTCTGTTCACTTCTCCTTGTTCTCCTGTCCTGCGGATGGAGCTCAGGGTTGTCTGGCATCTTCCAGATGAGTGCTACAATGTAAGCCACACCCCCTTCTGCATAGCATCTGAGGAACGTTGGTTCCTACCCTATTTTGTAGAAGCTCTATTGTTCTGCCTTATGTTTGTACCTCACCCTTGATGTCAGATCCTGGGGTCTGCTCTGTGCCTTGGAGACATTTCCCAGGGCTCCGCTCCATTCTGACCATGAATCAAGAATCCATTCGTGACTTGGGTTGTGTTTAAGTTCTTTATTCTGCTCCGTGAAGCTATTTGTTTATTATTGTACCAACAGCACACTGTCTCCACTATTGGAGATTTATTATAGTCACTGTTGCATGCTAGACCAAAGAACTCAGCCTAGCTCCTTCCAAAGAGCACCACGCTTATCCTTTGGGCTTTGATTTCTACACAAACTCACACATCAGCTTGTCTTTTCAGTCTGTCAGGGCTGGAAGGGGATCCCGGGAGAATTCTAAGTGAGTTTGAGGGGCTTTATGAGTCTTTTCACTTAAGATCATTAGACATTCTTCTACTTAGATCTCCCTTACCTCTTCCTAATGATGTCACATAAGTCAGGGGTAGTGGAACACATGTTTAAGCCCAGCACTTGGGAGGATTTCGAGTTCAAGGTCAGCATAAAATGTATAGAAAGCTCAAAGCTATCCTGAGCTACATAATACCCTGCCTCAAAAAAAAAGTGTAAATAAATGTGTGTGTGTGTGTGTGTGTGTGTGTCCTGTTTAAAGTCCATTTTGGTTTTGTTTTGAGACAAGGTGTCACTATGTAAATCTGGTTGGCTTGGAACACCCTATTAGACCAGGTAGACCTCAAACTCAGGGATCCCCCTGCCTCTGCTTCCTCTGTGCATGACTTAAAGGGGAACACCACCAAACTCAGCTCCTCCTCCTCCTCCCCCTCTTCCTTCCTTTCCTCTCTCTCTCTCTCTCTCTCTCTCTCTCTCTCTCTCTCTCTCTCTCTCTCTCTCACTATTTTACCTATTACTTGGACAAAACACCCATTCACACAGGTGCATCTGCA
>NC_034606.1:63283373-63287721 GCF_900095145.1 Mus pahari | reverse complement strand
CTCTCTCTCTCTCTCTCTCTCTCTCTCTCTCTCTCAATAGGTCCTTACAGATTTGCCCAGGTTGCCCTTGATTTTATTTACTCTGCATCTCAGGCAGGCCTTGAACTTTTGATCTTCTTGTGTTAGCCTCTTCAGTAGCCAAAATGCCAGTCCTGGGCACCCAGCCCTGGCTTGTGAACAGATTCAGTTAAGAGTCTTTGCTTCCACTTTGACGAAGTCCAGGGGCCCACACTTAAGGGTTGGCTTCATGTAGAACCCTCTTGCACCAAGGAGTTAATGCCGCCAAAATGAGGTTCTGATTGTGACATTGTGCTGGGTACAGGGACAAAAAGGAGATAATGAGACAGGTACTGTGTGCTGGCTTTAGGAACCAAACCTCCCTCCCTCCCTCCCTCCTTCTTCTCTTCTTTCCTTCCTAGACTTGAGGATGATTTCATTAGATTTTGAGAGAAAAACCACAGTGTAGGCAAGCTATTAAAAACCCACGGCTCCTGGAAGGAGGAAGGTAATGGAGACAAAGAGGGGAAGGGAGACCTGGGTTAGAGTCCGCAGCAAACCGCAGGCCACTCTGTATGGAGAGCCCAGTGTTTGGAGAAGCAAGGTGCCAGGGTGAGCATGGCTAGAATGTGGGAATCCAGGGACTGGCCATGATGAAAAGCAAACAGAAGGGCCATGGAGATGGCTCAGGGGTGAAATCCCCTGCTCTGCAGGCATGAGGACCAGAACTTGAATCCAGCACACACAAGTAAAAAGTCTGTCATGGTTGTGTTGTATCTGTAACCCCAGTTTTGTGGGTGAAGCCAGGTAGATCCCTAAATCTTGTGGGCCAGCTAGTCTAGCCAACATGGTGAACTTCCAGTTCACAAGAGATCCTGTCCAAAGGCAAGAAGAACAGAACAGTAGAGGAAGACACCCAGTATGTGTCCTGGCCTCTATTTCTGGGAATGATTATACAATCTGATCCACATACTCATGTTTGTGCAATGCACACAGACAGACAGACAGACAGACAGAGACACAGAAACAGACAATCAGAGAGAGACAGAGACAGACAGACAGAGAGAAACACACAGAGAGACAGGCAGAAACAGAGACAGAGACACGAGAAAGAGCCCAAACAGGAAATTTTATGAGTTTCTATTTTTCTTTCCTCCTCCTTTTCCTCCTCCTCCTGAGATGGAGGTTTCCTTTCCAGGTTGGCTTTGAACATGTTATGTATCTAAGGCTAACCTTGAACATCCTGATCCTCCTGTGTCCACATCTGAAGTGCTGGGATTACAGTTGTGTGCCACCATGCCTGGCGCAAAAGGCACTAATATCAAGGGACTAGCGATTTAGCAGCAGGAAGAATAAATACCTAAATAATAAGTATGCAGAAACATATCCAATAACCATATCTTTGAGCATTCTTTATGTGCTAAGGACTGACTTAAGTGTTATGTGTGCATTACCTTTCGAGATTCTTACCATCGCCCTGTGAAGTAAGTGCTGTTATTATTTTTATTTAACAGATGAGGAAAGCGATGCTTAGAGGTTATGTCAGGAGAAGGTGGTCAGTTTGGATGGTCTGAGAGGACGTCTTCTCAACATCTTCACAAGGCACATGTTCCACAGTAATCTTAATGACCTTCCCTCTGCGTTTTTCATCTCTCCCAAATCCAGATTCTTCCCATAGCTTCGCGAATCTGCTCTAGGATGGATGCAGAGGCTCCTGTTTCCATGGTGATGGGGAGGCTGATACACTGCTCGCCAAGTGTAGGCGCTGGAGAGAATTGTCTCAGAATCGAAAGGTGTCGCAGCAGGGCCCTTGAGAAAACCAAGTCTGAGAGACCGGACCTCCCTGGAGCTCCTTCAGCGTCTCCACAGCCGCCTCGCCCCTGCCCCGCTAACCCGGGGGACTCGAACCCAGGGAAGCAAGCACAGCCTTCCCAGACTCAAGCCAGGTCGCTGGCGGGAAGCCTCTCCCGAGCGGGGTCCGCCCCGTCCACACCCGCTCTGCCTGGCATCCCACGGGTGCGCGCTTGAACTGCCCGGCTCTCCCCCGGCCGAGCGAGCCGAGCGGCCGGCAGGGGGCAGTGTCTCCCTCGCAGTAGCGGTGCCAGACGCCCTGGGCTCGCTCTCCTGGCTTCAGATTCTTTTCAGCTGATGGCTGCAAAGGTGCAGTAGGTGGATTTCAGGACAGGAAGTGGGTGCTGGCGAATTTTGGGAGCCCCTGAAGTGTGGGTCTTAAGCGGTGGGCCCCGCTGAGCTTAAAGTCACTGGACAGGCGGCTGAAATAATCAACGCTTAATTTCCCACACTCTTCTCTCGAGATTTTTTTTTTTTTTGATTGAAAAAAATTCTAATGAGGGGGAGGCTTAACTATTCATTCAGTGTGTGTTTATTGAGTATACAACTATCACAGATACAATCAGAACAAATATTTATAGACTGCATGATGATTCCTAACCTTTTTTGAGGGGGGAAGTGTCCTATCTCTCTTTTTTTAAAGATTTATTTATTTATTTATTATATGTAAGTACATTGTAGCTGTCCTTAGACACTGCAGAAGAGGGAGTCACCATGTGGTTGCTGGGATTTGAACTCAGGACCTTCAGAAGAACAGTCAGGTGCTCTTACCCACTGAGCCATCTCACCAGGCCCACCTATCTCTTTTTTATTTTTTAAAAAGATTTATTTATGTGAGTACACTGTCACTCCCCTCAGACACCCCAGAAGAGGGCATCAGATCCCATTACAGATGGTTGTAAGCCACCATGTGGTTGCTGGGAATTGAATTCAGGACCTCTGGAAGAGCAGTCAGTGCTCTCAACCTCTGCGCCATCTCTCCAGGTCCCAGAGAGCCACTTTTAATCCAGACCTTTTGAGCTGTGAAGATCCACCCGCGCCACACCTTCTAGTGGTAGCCTTTATAAAGGACAGGGAAGAAAGAGGCTTTTGTCTTTTCCTGTTGTGCTTGCCCTCACCGACAAGTCCATTTGCTGCCGTTAGACTGGCATTAGAGCCTACTTCTTTGGCATTCTGGCCTCTACTAAAGACCAGCTGAGACACCCAGTCTAATGGGCTGAACAGTGACTGGATTCTTGGACTTCCATTGGAAGACAGCCATTATTGGACTAGCTGGACCATAATATGTAAGCCATTTTTAAAAAATCTTGTTTTACATATACTATATATAACTATATTCTATACATGATTTATATGCGATATGTTCTATAATGATATAACATATTAATATACATTATATGTAATTATATTCATATGTACTATATATTAATATATATTGTATATTAATATATACTACTACACATTTAACACATATTTGTATCATATATTTATTTATATGACTATATAAATAAACATATTAAACATATAAATAGTTACATGTTAATATGTGATTAATTAATATATTAATATATAAATTAATGTATACTAATATGTGTTGTGTGTGATATGTTATATAATATATGTTAATATATAATTATATATGTGTTCATTCTATAAATTCTGTTCCTCTAGAGAATCCTGACTAATACAGAAGTTGTGTGTGTTTGTATTCTTTGTCAGGTACACTTGTGCACTCGTGTGAATGTGTGTGTGTGTGTGTGTGTGTGTGTGTGCATGTGTGTACACACGCACTAAAAGACAACCTGAGCTGTCACTCCCTAGTCAAGTTCTACCTTGTTTTTTAGGCAGTCTCACACTGGTGTGGGCCTCAGCAGGAGGCTAGGCTGCCCAGCCAGAGGCCAGGGATCTGCATCTGGGTAACCTGTGGCTCCCAGAGGATCAAACTCAGGTTCTCACGCCTGCAAGCAAGCACAATTACCAATACAGCTGCCCCAGCCCATGAATACATGTTAGATTGCCCCAAAGCACACTTGACACCAGCTAAAACACAGATGTATACATATAGACATGTGCACCTTTCTTCTAAAGTGCCTTGGAACACTTAGTGCAGTGCACTCTGATTTAAAAAAAAAAAGTCAGGGCCGTGAGATGGCTCAGCAGCTAAGAGCACTGGCTGCTCTTTCGGAGGACCCAAGTTCAGTTCCCAGCGCCCACATGGCAGCTCATAGCCATCTGTAACTCCAGTTCCTGGGGATCCAGAGTACCCTCTGGTCTCTATGGACATGAGGTACACACAAAGTACACATAAAATTAAATTTTAAAAAGTTGTCAGGGGCTGGTGAGATGGCTCAGTGGGTAAGAGCACCCGACTGCTCTTCCAAAAGGTCCAGAGTTCAAATCCCAGCAACCACATGATGGCTCATAACCATCCGTAACAAGAACTGACGCCCTCTTCTGGAGTGTCTGAAGACAGCTACAGTGTACTTACATATAATAAATA
>NC_034606.1:63277050-63282848 GCF_900095145.1 Mus pahari | reverse complement strand
CCTCTTCTGGAGTGTCTGAAGACAGCTACAGTGTACTTACATATAATAAGTAAATAAATCTTTAAAAAACAAAACAACAAAAAAAAAACTTCCCAGGCCAGTTTACTCACATATGACACACACCTGGCTGTTCCTTCTGCCAGGAATGTCCTTTTCCTTGACTGTGCTTGTTAACCCCTTATATCCTGCAGCTCTCAGGTAAGCATTACCTGCTCAGACTAAAGGGCCCTCTGGTTCTTCTCTTCCATGTACTCAACATGGCCTCTGTCACCATTTTTTTCTGGTTTACATTTTTGTTTACATGTTTTTTTGTTATTGTGTTGCTGTTTTAAAAAAAGATTTATTTATTCATTTAATGTACATGAATACACTGTTGCTGTCTTCAGACACACCAGAAGAGGGCATGGTATCCCATTACAGATGGTTGTGAGCCACCATGTGCTTGCTGGGAATTGAACTGGACCTCTGGAAGAGCTGTCAGTGCTCTTACCCACTGAGCCATCTCTCCAGCCCTGTTTTGCTGTTTTTAAAGTGCTTTATTATCATGTATGTATTTATGTATGCACGTATGTATGTATGCATGCATGTATGTATGTATGTGTGTGTGGGGACAAACACATGGCTCAGTGCTCATCTGATGGTCTGAGGACAACTTTCCAGAGTCAGTTCTGTCCTTCCATTAAGTCGGTTCTAGATTACAGAATCAGGCCATTGTGCTTGGCAGCAGACGCCATTACCAGCTGAGCCATCTCTCCTGCCCTACGGATTGTCTTTCTGCCCTGTATGATATGGTGAACTCTGCAGGGACGGGGACCCATCAGTATCGTGTCTAGAATGGTCCTTGGAGCTCTGGGATTTGGTAGCGTGAAGAATGAGCCTCACTCGAGTCTGCCCTCCTTGGGCCTCAGCATTCCATCTAGTGCCCAGTCCAGTGTCTGGGCACCACAGCATGCACTCCAGACTCCTAGGGTCCGCACAGTGGGAGGGGCAAAGAGGGCAGGCTAGTTACCCACAATCCTCTGCAGCAGATCCTGGGGAGGGGCAGAGAACAAACAATGGGCTGTCTGCCTGGAGTCTCACCCCTGACACAAGACTGATGACTCTGGTGGACTTTCCGGGTCTGCATGCTCTGTCTGTATTGCCTACCACCACTCCTCCGTCCTCTGGGGGGTTAGAATCGACGGTACAGAGCACAACGACAGACCTCACTCCTGACGTAGCCAGGTTGCATTCGAAGCCTGCCTATGGCACTTGCAAAGAAGCAGGTGGAGAACCCACACCAGCCCTGTCTACCTGGGATCCCGTCCCTCTCAGCCACTAACTAGGTGGTGACCTTAGATAAATTGCTCATCCTCCCCTGGAGCTGTTTTGTTTTTTAATGGCTCGGATGAGGACGTCATTAACTGCATTACCTCGTTTTGTTTTTTTTTTTTGTTTTGTTTTTTTTCCCTGTATGACTCCAGGAAACCTTCCTAGGAATCAGGAATCTGGAGCCAACTGGGACTCTCCAGCTGGCTGGCTTTCCTCATGACCCTGAGGGCTCCGAGCTAAGTTCAGTTTAGGGACGGAAAGCTGTGCTTTGAGCGGGCTGAGGTCTGAGCCTCTATGGGAAGCCAGTTGGGGCTCCTCTACTTCCTCAGCAAAGCTCTCTGGATTTTGTTAGTTTGTTTGTTTGCTTTTTGTTTGGTATTTGGAGACAGGGTTTCTCTGGGTAGCCCTGGCTGTCCTGGAACTCACTCTCTGTTGACTGGGCTGCCCTCAACCTGGCAGAGATCCGCCGGCCTCTGCCTTGGCTGGGATTGCATGTGCTGCCACCACGATAGACTCTGGATTTTTGCAGCCCGGGTTGCATTCAGAACAGGGACATTGTTCTGGTAGCTAACCTCAGCCTCTTCAACCCAATCCTGTCCCCTGAAGGACATAAAATTTCTCTGTTTGTTTTGTGCGCTGGGCCTCCAATCCAGGGTCTGTGTCCAGCTCTGTGATCTATGTGTGTGTGTGTGTGCACATGTGAGTGGACATGCATGTTCAAGTATGTACAGGTGCATGTGCATACTGAGACAGGTACCAGTTTTAAATGAGGTGTTATCTAGTTTTATGTCAGCTTGTCACAAGCTAGAGTCATTGGAGAGGAGGGGGCTTCAATTGAGAAAATGCCTCAATAAGATCTGGCTATAGGCAGGCCGGTAGGGCATCTTCATAATTAGTGATTGATGGGGGAGGGCCCAGCCCACTCTGGGTGGTTCCACCTCTGGGCTGGTAGTCCTGGGTCCTCCTGCCTCCAGGTTCCTCCCTGCTTGAGTTCCTGTCCTGACTTCCTCTGATAATGAACAGTGATGTGGAAGTGTGAGCCGAATAAACATTTTCCTCCCCAGTTTGCTTTGGTCATGGTGTCTCCTTGTAGTAAAGTGACCCTGACTAGGCCACGTGGTTTCCGGTAATCAAAAACTCCTGTGGTGGTCGGCCCTTTATCCACTGAGCCCTTTCCTTCCCAACACTGTCATTTTATTTTATTATTTTATATGCACGGGTATTTTGCTTCTGTGAATGTCTACGAACCTTGTGCATGCTGGAACCCATGGACAACAGAAGAGGGCATTGGATCCCCTGGAGCTAGAGCTATGATATGGGTGGTTACCAGCTATCACGTGGGTTCTGGGAATTGAACTCCATTTCTCTCTAAACTACTGAGCCATCTCTCCAGCCTAACAACTCTATTATTCTTAAGAGATTTTGTTTGCTTTCTCTTCCTTTTCATTTCACGTAGCCCAGGCTGGCCACAAATGCACTAAGTAGCCCAAGGTGACTTCAAGCTTCTGACCCTTCTGCCTCCATCCCGGTTACAGAGTGCAGGGATCCATTAGGAGCCTAGCGCAGAGCAGGCCCCCACTCTAACATCTGAGCTACTCCCTCTGCCATCCTCGAGAGCGTTCTTTCCTCCAATCAGCTTCCTCTACGTTGAACAACAAAAATCTCCTTTTGTGCTTTCACAAGGAGCTCAGCCCACCCACCTGCCTCTTTCCCCACCCCTTTGCTGGGCTCAGCTCCACGACCCTGGCTAAAATGAAGTGAGCAACAAAGTTGAGAGATATCCCTGTGTCCCTGGGACCCTACGATAACATTTCATTTTCAAGTTCTTTGCCCCTGCAAGCCTGGGCTAGACCTTCTCCTGGAATGACTTCACTGAGACCTCTTTTTTTGTTTTGTTTTGTTTTGGTTTCTGAGACATGGTTTCTCTGTGTACCCCTGGCAGTCCTGGAACTCACTCTGTAGACCAGGCTGGCCTTGAACTCAGATCTGCCTGCTCTGCCTCCAGAGTGCTGGGATAAAAGACGAGTGCCATCATGCCCAGCCAGACCTGCCTTTGACACGGTTTTATTGATAGTGACACCTGAATTCAACTGATAGGGGTGGGAGCCTCTCTTCATCCCATTCACAGCGCTGCCTTTGAAGGAGAGAGCTGCAGTAGGCAAGCCACAAATCATGGGGACAGAGTTGCCTTTTCTGACAGGAGGATCAAAGCCTCGATATGGAGTTTCTAGGAGTGAAAGAAGAGAGCAGTATAGGGATATGAGGTGTAAGACTCAGAAGCTGGGGCTGGAGAGATGGCTCAGTGGGTAAGAGCACCCGACTGCTCTTCCGAAGGTCCAGAGTTCAAATCCCAGCAACCACATGGTGGCTCACAACCATCCGTAACAAGATCTGATTCCCTCTTCTGGAGTGTCTGAAGACAGCTACAGTGTACTTACATATAATAAATAAATAAATCTTAAAAAAAAAAAAAAAAAAGATCCAGAAGCAAGCTGTCACACTCACCATCTCAAAGTCCCAGTGCTGATGGATGGGGGCATGAGAGGTGTGGGAGCAAGAATCCTTCTCCTCCTCCTCCTCTTTCTTCTTCTTCTTCTTCTTCCTCTTTCTCCTCCTTTTTCTCCTCTCCCTCCTTCTCTTCTTCTTCCTCCTCCTTTCCCTCCCCCTCCTCTTCCTCCTCTTCCTCCTCTTCCCCCCTCCTCTCCTTCCTCCTCCTTTCCTTCCTCCTCCTGTCCCTCCCCCTTTCCTTCCTCCTCTCCCTCCCCCTTTCCCTCCTTCTCTCCCTCCCCCTTTCCCTCTTCCTCTGCCTCCTCCTCCTCCTCCTCCTCCTCCTCCTGTTATTTTTTAGGTTTTTCAAGACAGGGTTTCTCTGTGTAACAGTCCTGGCCGGCCTGGAACTTGCTTTGCAGAACAGGCTAGCCTCTAGCCTGCCTCTGCCTCCTGAGTGACACCACACCCAGCCAGGCTTTTTTAAAGATTTAATTATTTTATACATTTGAATATTTTGCCTACTTGTATTATATGCATCAGCTGCCTGCCTATTGCCTGTGGAGATCAGAAGAGGGTGTTGGGTAGGGACCCAGCAGACTGTTGTGAACAACCACATGGGTGCTGGGAACTGAACTCGGGTCCTCTGCAAGAGCAGCAGTGTTCCTAACCACTGAGCCATCTCTCCAGCTCCAGATATTTAATCTAATTTTTCTTTCTTCTCTGTTTTTCTTTTCTTTTCTTTCCTTTCTTTTTGTTTGTGTTGTTTGGGGCAGGTTCTCACGAGTCCCGTGCTAGCCTGAGGGCGACCTTAAACTTCTGCCTTGACTGCCTCCACCTCCTATGTGCTGGGACTACAGGCACTCATATAAAGAGGAATGTTCAACAGAATGTGATAACGTGTCACGTGTCACGGGGCAGCAGGGGTGAGGACTGGTCAGAGGAAGAAATGCCCAACACCCACGCCCGAGAAGTGGGAATCAGGAAGGTGCTACTGTGTGAGCTCTGTTTATTCTTTCCAAAGTCTAAAAATACAAGAAAAGGAAACACACTCACTGGAGCCAAGCTGACCAGAAGTGCAGAGAAGCCGCCACAGCAGTGACTGAGAAATGAGCCAGGAATTGAGGAATTTCAGGAACTCAGTGACCTGAGCCTGGAAATTCCACTCCCTGATGAGTGAGGTTTCCCATCAGGGGCACTTTCCCCGCAGCCTGGGCAGGGCAGAGGAAGAACAAGAAGGTGGAAGAGGTGGCCACTGGCCAACCCTGTCGCCTCGGGGCAGTGGGGATGGATCCCCTGTGTGGCCCTTCATGTAGCCGAGTGTTACAGCAATAACGGACATTACCACCACAACCCCTGACCACAGGGTCATCAACGGTCAACAGTCTGATGAAGAAACATCTCCACTTTACTGTTGACACAGAGGCTCAGAGAGGTTTTTTGTTTTTGTTTTTGTTTTTGTTTTGTTTTGTTTGTTTGTTTTTTTAAGTGCCTAAGGTCCGAAATGGCAGTATTGGGTGTCTGTCCCTAAGCCCATTAGTTAAGGGTCCTGTCTAGAATGGCACATTGAATTATCACCCACCTGTATCCCCATAGAGGAAACAAGCAACAGTATCCCCTTCCACCAGGGGTCTTCCAGCCAGCCCGTGACCCCTCGTGACCTCTACCATCCTGGGACAAGGCTTTGAAAGTAGGCTTGAGAGGTTTCCCAGCTGGGGTGAACAGGGATCCAAGTGGCAGGTGGGAGGGAGTGGGCCCTGGGGAGACGCCTGAAGGGTGCTATTCTGGAGCACAGCGCTCTTCCCTCGCCCCCTCAGGGTATCCCTTTCCGGCTGAGATTTGGAATTGCCCAGCCTAGAAGAAGGCCTCTTCCCTTAATTAAATGCCCAGGGGTTGCTATGGAAACCACAGCTTCCAAATCCTGGTCAGACAATGGGGAGAGGAGCTGTCTCCGGCCTAGACAAGTGAAGCTTGCGGTGGGGGGGAGGGGGGAGGGGGGG
>NC_034606.1:63273152-63276094 GCF_900095145.1 Mus pahari | reverse complement strand
CTGGCTGTCCTGGAACTCACTTTGTAGACCAGGCTGGCTTCGAACTCAGAAATCCGCCTGCCTCTGCCTCCCGAGTGCTGGGATTAAAGGCATGCGCCACCATGCCCGGCCTTGTTCTTATTCTATAATGAACTAATATACACACTTTACATTTAGCTTGGAGGGAAGTTCTTAAGAGCTCCTGTACTGGCTGGCTTGTGTGTCACCTTGACACAATCTAGAGTCAGCTGAGAGGAAGGAGTCTCAGCTGAGGAAATCCCTCCATGAGATCCAGCTGTAAGGCATTGTCTCAAATTAGTGATCAGTAGGGGAGGGCGGGTGGTACCATGGCTGGGCTGGTGGTCCTGGGTTTTTTAAGAAAGCAGGCTGAGCAAGTCAGTAGACCTCAGCTCTGCAAGGCCTCTGCATCAGCTCCTGCCTCCAGGTGCCTGCCCTGCTTGAGTTCCTGTCCTGACTTCCTTTGATGAAGAACAGCAACAGCAACGTGGAAGCTGAATAAACCCTTTCCTCCCCAACTCGCTTTTTGGTCATGGTGTCTCACTGCAGCAATAGAAACCCTAAGATAACCCCTGGGGACCTCGATAGAAAGGCTATGCTGAATTATCTCCTGTCCTCACCTCACCAAGGGTCTCATGTGACCCAGGCTGGCCTCAAATTCTGTGTGCAGCTGAGGATGGATGACCTGGAATCTCTGATCCTCCTGCCTCTGACTCCTGGGTGTTGAAGTTGTGAGTGTGAGCCACCATATCTACTGGGATTAGAGCCCAGGGCTGCATGATCGCTAGGCAACCGCTCCATCGATGGAGCTGCACCCTCGGCTCCCAAATTTTGTTCCTGCTTTTGTTGTTATTTATTATGAGAAAGAGGGACCCGAGAGAATGTTAGGTGTGCCAAGCCAGCACCAAAGCCAGGAGGTGGCAAAGCCAGAATTTAAAGCCACATTTCTCTGTCTCTGGCCATTCCTCTTTCTTTGCTTCAAACACTTCTTGGAAACTTCTGAGTGGGCCCACTCTGTTCTGATCCCTGTGTGCTCCCACTCAGTGTTACCTAAATACTTCTATAGAGGCAGTTCCCAACTCTAAGCTGGCTATTTAAAGAGTTTATGTATAACTTGACTGTTTGGAAGGAAAACACATTTTTCTCAGAGGGGAAAAAAAAATGTTAAACGGACCCAGAAAGGCCACTTGACCCAGAATAGGGGACAGTGTTCCATCTATTCCAGGAGTCCTGGAGCCTCAAATAATAATACCGAGGGAAAGGCATCTATCTGGCTATGTGGTGAGAAAGAAACCCTTTCTCCTCCCTCATCTTGAGACCCTGTTTCCCCGCTCTGTAGAGCGCTTTGTGAGGGTGTGGAGACAATCTTAATGTGAGGCTAACCGCAGTGAATGTTTCTTAAGAAGGGACAGAGGGTTAAGGTCCTGGAGTTGAAAGAATTGATAGGCAGGCTTGAAAAACCCTGTGCGGTGGGGGATGGGGGGGGGCAAGCACACACACACACACACACACACACACACACACACACACGTGAAAGGTGTCTGCTCCTGTGAGGGGGAATAGACGTGAAAGGCCAAACAACGGAAGGCACGGAAGGTAAGGGGTGGAGTCCGAGTGTGTACTGGGGGCCACAGGGGTGGTTTGGACAGGAACGCCCCTGTCCACCTCCCCAGGCTCATAGATTTGAACACTTGGTCGGTAGGAAATGGCATCATTTGGGAGGGATTAGAAGGCGTGGCCTTGTTGGCGTAAGGGGGGGGGCTTATTATCAAAAGAATGGCACGAGCGGGTGGGGCTTTGAGGTTTCAAATGCCCAAGCCAGGCCCAATGGTGTGCGCCTCTCTCTCTCTCTCTCTTTCTCTCTCTCTCTCTCTCTCTCTCTCTCTCTCTCTCTCTCTCTCTCTCCCCCTTCTCTTTCTCTCCACGCTGCTTACAGATCAGGATTTAGAGCTCTCAGCTCCGCGTGCCGCCATGTTTCCCGCCATGACAATAGACTAAACCTCTAATATTGTAAGGCAGCCCCAGTGAAATGCTTTCTATCGTAAGCATTACTATGGTCATGGTGTCTCTTCACAGTAATAAAACAGGGACTAAGACACGCAAGGGCCGATAGCTCAGACCCGCGGGAACGCCTTCCTCCGTAGGGTTAGGGTGTGAATGCTGACAGAAGATGTCTCTTGCAGCTTTCTCCTTCCAGGATGACTGCAGTCTGAGACAGCTCCCTGCAGAGGTCTCCCGAGGAAATGTGCTGGTCTGTCCCTCTCACGCCATACCTCAGTAAACACACTGAGGACCTGAGGTGTTGTGAAGTTGGTACCTCTCCATCAGAGCGAGCATGGTCTACCTGACCGCCCAGCTTTTCTGCCCTGTGTCCATGTCTTTCTTCATCGCCCGAGTCAGTCTGGATGCCAGGACCAAGCCATGCTGGACAGGACAGAGAGGGCTTTGGACTTCTCTGTCATAAGTGATGGTTAGGATGAGGGATGCTGCCTACAGCCATCACAGCCTTGGAAGTGCACAGAGTGAACGCCTTCTCCCATGAGCTGCCCTGGGGAGAGTGTTTTATCACAGCGACAGAACAGACAGAACAGTGACCGATACAGAAAGGCGAAACTGCGTGTGAGGGGTTTTGGTGTGTGTATGGGGGGGAGACACAGTTTTTTGAAACAGGGTATACCCCAGGCTAGCTCTGAATTCATTAGGTAGTCCAGGCTGAGTGAAAAAAGAGCATCAGGAGATTACACCAGCAAAGGAGATGGGGCTAGACCTCACGGGCCACTGGTAGAGACCCTGTGGTGCCCGGTGTCCTGACCTTAGTTCTGAGTTCTTTGTTCTTTCCAGCTTTGGTCTCCAGCAGTTCACACCGGCTGCACAGGCCCAGCAGTTCACACCGGCTGCACAGGCCCAGCAGTTCACACCGGCTGCACAGGCCCAGCAGTTCACAC
>NC_034606.1:63266091-63272447 GCF_900095145.1 Mus pahari | reverse complement strand
AGCCAGGGCTACACAGAGAAACCCTGACTCGAAAAACAAAACAAAACAAAACAAAACAAAACAAAACAAAACAAAACAAAACAAAACAAAAAAAGGAGGCAGAGGAGTTAGAGAGATGTCTCAGTGGTTAAAAGCACTTGCTGCTTTTGCGGAGGACCTGGGTTCGATTTCCAGCACCCACATGGTGGCTCACAACCAACTGTAGTTCCAGTTACAGGGTGTCTAGAACCCCCATCTGGTTTTGTTGTTTTGTTTTGTTTTTTACTTCTGAGGACACCAGACATATATATGGTGCAGAAATATATACACAGGCAAAATATTCATACATATAAAGTGAATCTGTTTTAATTTGTAGGAAGAGGGCCAGCAAAATGGCTTGGCAGATCAAGGAACTTGCCAGCAAGCCTTACAGCCTGAGCATGATTCGAGAACCCATATGGGGAAGGGAGAGAGTCCAGTTTCCACAAGTTGTCCTGTGGCCTCCACATGCACACTCATGCCTGCACACATAACATATGTGCACATACTAAATAAAGAATTAGTATTTTCGGGCTGGCAAGATGGCTCAGCGGCCAAGAGCATTGACTGCTTTTCCAAAGGTCCTGAGTTCAAGTCCCAGCAACCACATGGTGGCTCACAACCACTTGTAATGAGATCTGATGCCCTCTTCTGGTGCGTCTGAAGAAAGCTACACTGTCCTTATATATAATAAATAAATCTTTGATTAAAAAAAAAGGAGGAGGTGCTTCATGCCCAGGTTAAGAGCTGTTCAGAATGGGAGACTGCAGCTGCATCCAGGCACACCTGTGATGATGGTCTGAGAGCCCTTCCTCTCTGGCTCTCTTCAGTAACACTCAGCACCTCTCACGTGGAGCCCCACTTCTGGGTCCTGGCCTTACAGCCAAGATAAAATCTGGTGCATTCCCAGCCCTCAAGACTCACCCTTCTTCTTTATTATTATTATTGTTGTTGTTGTTGTTAGTTATTGTTTTTATGAGTATAGGTGTTTTGCTTGCGTGCAGGTCTGTTCACCATGTGCATGCAGTGCCAGAAGAGGCCAGAAGAGGGCGATGGAATCTCTGAAACTGAAGTTACAGATGTTAAACTTGCACACTGGCATCTGACCACTTTCCTCTGTCCTTGAGATGAGCTGTTGTCCCCTGACCTCTGCTTATCCTTGGCCTGCCTAAGGTGCTCACCCCTGTGGCCTTATTTTCCACCCATACTTCCCTGGTACCTATAATGAGAATTTTGGTTTCTTTCTTTCTTTCTTTCTTTCTTTCTTTCTTTCTTTCTTTCTTTCTTTCTTTCTTCTTTCTTTCTTTCTTTTTTTTTTAAATAAAAGTTATATTATCTGAATTTGTTTTTGTTTTAATCTCAGGTGTGGGACATGGGGCTGCTTCAGACTGTCCACAGCCCCTGACTGTGATTTTTCTCATGCTCTGGCAGGGCGTGATTCTGCCAACTGTAGATAGTTTCTGTGATTGTGTGCCCTTTGGAATCCTGCGGGGTAGGAGTGGCATCCTTCCGAGCCCTGAGAGGCTGAGGTGGCTTCTGATTGCTGGCTGCCGTTTGCTGGTTGGCGATATCCTGATGACAAAGACTGGACTTTCCCCTAGGAGCCTGATGTCACTAATAAGCAGGTCTAAAGAGGTCCACACCCCCTTCACCCTCTAACCTTTCTTACCTATGTAGTGTTGGGGGGTTGGAAGGGATCCGGGTGAAAAGGGGTGGTAGATATAAGAACCCAATAAAGTAGTCAAAAAGTAGGGTTACAGCCGGGTGTGGTGGCCCACGCCTTTAATCCCAGCACTTGGGAGGCAGAGGCAGGTGAATTTCTGAGTTCGAGGCCAGCCTGGTCTACAAAGTGAGTTCCAGGACAGCCAGGGCTACACAGAGAAACCCTGTCTCAAAAAAAAAAAAAAAAAAAAAAGTTAGGCTTTTTGGAAAGGGCCTTTAACTACTGGGTCATTTTTTTTTTTTTTTTTTTTTTTTTTTGCTTGCTTGCTTGCTTGCTTGCTTGCTTGCTTGCTTGCTTGCTTGCTCCAGGTCTCACCTAGCTCAGGCTGGCCCTCAAATTTGGAATATAGATAATAAGGCTGGCCTTGAACTCTTGATCCACCTACTTCAGCCTGCCTTAGGCTGGGATTACACAGGGAATACTTTGCTCAGTTACCAACTGTTTTTGCTTGTTTGTGTCTTCAGACACACCAGAAGGGGACACTGGATCCCATTACATGGCTGTGAGCCGCTGTGTGGTTGCAGGGAATTGAACTCAGGACCTCTGGTAGAGCAGTCAGTGCTCTTAACCACTGAGCCATCTCTCCAGCCCTGTTTGTTTGTTTGTTTGTTTGTTTGTTTTAAGAACCACTTCAGTTATCTGCCTCTCCCACTATTCTGTTAAACTCAGGCAAGGAACTGTTACAGTTATCTACATATGATCCAGTATACAAAAGACCAAAGAGGACACTAGCTACCTGGTTCAGTGGTAGAATACTTGCCTAATAATTTACCTTGAGTTTGATTCTCAGCACTAGAAAGAGGAGGAGAAAGAGGAGAAAGAGAAAGAGGAAGAGGAGGAGGAGGAGAGGGAGGAGGAGGAAGAGGAGGAGAAGGAGGAGGAGGAAGAAAAAAAGGAGGCTGGTTTAGTACTCATCTGAAATCCTAAAATTGGGAGGCTGAGGCAGGACTGCCACAAGTTTGTGGCCAGCCTGGGCTACACATCAAATCTTGTCTCAAGCAGAAAAGAGTTGTGGGTGTAGTCACACACACCTTTAATTCCAGCACTCCTGAGACAGAGGCAGGCAGATCCTGTGAGTTCAAGGCCAGCCTGGTCCACATAGTAAGTTCCAGGAGAGCCAGGGCTACAAACTTGTCTTAAAACAGACACAAAACAACTTCACAAGAAACATCTGAAATGTGAGTGAAAGAAGTGCTGTCTGCCTGGTCTGGTGAGTCCAGGCCCTGTGCCTGTATGGAAATGTCTCCCCACACTGCCCCAGGCCGTGTGCCTGTATGGAAATGTCTCCCCACGCTCCTCCAGTCTCCTCAGCAAGTGCTGCTGGCAGATGGATGGCCACTACTGAGTCCTCTGGCTGCCATCTAGGTCCTTCTGCCCACATACCACCCATTACTTTAGCTCCAGTGGGACAGAATAGGTCCTTCATGGCCCCTCCCTTTGGCTCCTCCCGGATTCTACTCCAGCCCATCCTCAAACACTGTGTACTTCCCCCACTAACTCCTGCTTAGCCTCAAGTGGCTTCCTCTTTCCTTCCCTCTCCTCCCCTCCCCTCCCCCTAGGCTCCCCCTTCTCTCTCCATCTCCTTCCCTCCCCTCCTCTCCTGTCCCCCCCCTCTGGTATTGGGGATTGAAAGCAGTGCCTTGCACAGCTAAGCCAGTACTCCTGAGGTACACCTTCAGCACTAAAAAAGATTGTGTGTGCATTTTTGAGATTGAGTCTAGTTTTCTTGCCTAAACTGGTCTTGAACTCACTCTGTTGCCCAAGCTGGCTTTAGGCTTTATTTTCCCTCACCAGTCTTCTGAGTAGCCGGGAGTATAAGCACAAACCATCACATGCAGTTTTCTTTTATCTTTTCTTCCTCCTACACCTACCCCCCCCCACACACACTGTACTCTTCCTTGGGCCTACATCTTTTACTTCCACGCCAGGCTGCTCTTGTAGATAGAGTCTAGACCCTTCCCTGTCCTCTGCCCAGCTTCCAGCATGCCGTCACAGATTGCATCATAACTCATTCCTAGTTCTTGGCTATTTTCTAGGGAGAGTCCCCTCAGGTCTGGTTTCCTTTCTGCTGACTCAGCTGATGTCGGGAACAGGTCCGCCTACCAGGAAGAGAAGCAGGGGAGTAGCCAAGGGGGAACTTGCAGCTCCCCCACACTCCCTAACCGGGTACTGGGTGGGCAGTCCGAACAATGCTTTGCTTTCATCCCATTGAACACAAGCCGTTTCACACAAGGCTTATCAGACAAGGCCATTCTATGACCATGATAGCTGACAATGGAGTGGGATCCTCTCTGCCACCAGATCTGAATGGAAAGACAAATAACCTGTTCAAGCCACAAGAATAAGAACACATTCTCCTGCCCTGGTTAGTATGGCTGCCACTCCTCTGCAAGTCAGAGCTTTAAGCCTTGCTTCATCCTGCCTGACAATGTTTCTATTTCTGACAGCATCTGGTCAGAGTGAATGAAGCCCCGGTGCATCACTCCCAGATAATCAAAATTAAGTTGATCCCCAAGTCGAACCTGAAGCTAACCTTGGTTAGGCCACGTTCTGCCATGGGTGTATCCTAGTTGAGATGAATCAATAAACTTGTCATTGCTCATTTTGCAGATGTCTGCTGGTTGCCTTTGGCTGGAGGACATTCACAATATAGAACAGTGAGCGGTACCCAGGCAAGGCAGCACAGGCCTTTAATCCCAGCACTCCAGTGCATCTCTGTAAATTCAAGGTTAGCCTGGTCTACATAGGGAGTCCCAATTCAGCTGGGGCTATATAATAAGGCTTTGTCTAAAACAATAAAACGGCTGGAACGGTTGCTCAGTGGTTAGTCTGTTTTCCTAGAGACCCAGGTTCAACTCCCATCAATAAACAGCCCGCACAAGGCAGCTCACAGCTGTCTAATTCGGGGGGGATCTGATGGCCTCTGTGGTCAATAGGCATGCATGGGGCACACAGACACACATGCAGGTAAAACGCCTATGCACACATTTCCCACACATTTTTCGTCGTTTTTGAGATGAAGAAAGAAAACAAAGACTGAATATACTTCTATGTATTTCTCTGGGGAGCAAACTCCCATGTCATTGCCTTTGAGATGAATTTCATGGTATTTAAGCAGCAGATTTTTTCCTTTCAACTTATGCCCCCGGCAAACTTTTCTACTCTTTACCCTGCATTGTCTAGTCCTGATGGGAGTCTTTGGTCCTTGTCCATGCTCAAGCACCTGGGGACATCCAAAATCCCCACTGACCCAGGTAACACCATGGTCTTTTTTGTTGTTGTTGTTGTTTTGTTTTGTTTTTTGAGACAGGGTTTCTCTGTGTAGCCCTGGCTGTCCTGGAACTCACTCTGTAGACCAGGCTGGCCTGGAACTCAGAAATCCGCCTGCTTCTGCCTCCCGAGTGCTGGGATCAAAGGCGTGCGCCACCATGCCTGGCTAACACCATGGTCTTGGATGATCCCCTAACGAGATCCCTAAGACTCACTCCTCTTATGATCCAGTCACCTGCCAGGCTGCTTACATGCTTGTTCAGGGACTTCTGGGATCAGAAGTTACAAGTCCCCACTGTGGAGTGCAGCTACATTCACTAGAGAGCGAGTTATATCAGGGACGGAGAGAGTGGAGGTGACTCTTCAGACATGTGGACGACACAGGTGGCAAGGTGCCTGGGGGGGGCAGAGAAGGAGCTGGGCTTGTGACCTCTTTGGTAAAGTCAGGGTGAATTTTAATTTGCTACTGTCCGGGACATCTTTGTGTATTATGCGTCTGTCCCAGAATGGGGACTTATCAGAGTAATCAGAACCAGAAAAAAAAAAAGATAAGGGCAGTTGTGAGACGTGAGCACGTGGTGGTGTCTCTCTCTGTCTCTCTGTCTCTGTCTCTGTGTAGAAAATATTATTCAGGGTTAGTGGCTTTAAACTGAGGCCCCAGAGTTTGTCCTTTTGAGAGGCGTAGGAGCAGAATGAGCCCCAGTTCTAACTTGGCTAAGAGAGGCTTCAGCTCCATCTTTCTGTCTTAAGGCTTTCATGGGACTCGTTTTAAAGAATTAGCTTGTGGGTTCAAGCGGTGAAGAGAGCAGAGCAGGACTGGGGTAAAACTTTCCCTGACTTGTAAACGACACTGTTGGAAATACAATCGATCGGCAAAAATTCCGAACACCGGGGAACATGTTCCGGGCTGTGAGACCTCTCAGCAGATAGAGGTGCTTGCTGCCAAGCCTGGGTTTGAAACCCAGGACCCACATGATGGAGAGAGAGAGGACCAACTCCCAAGTTATCCTCCGACCTCCACAGGTGGCTGTACACACACAAAGTACTATCTAATCACACAATTTGCAGGAAAATGCAGGGAATTGGGGTATATAATATTAAGTGAGGTCACTTAGTCTCGTGTTCTCTCTCACATGCACAATGAAGCAGCATGTGTCATATATAAGTAAACAGATGTATGTGAGGGTACAATCTAACTTGTAGAGAGCAGGGAAGGCTAAATACGCAACTCAGGAGACAGCGTATAGATAACGGGCGTGAGTTATGAGAGCGGCTATAAAGCTAAGTTGGTTTTCTAGTTCTAACTCTGTCATGGGGTTGTTTTTTTTTTTTTTTTTTTTTTTTT
>NC_034606.1:63257339-63265085 GCF_900095145.1 Mus pahari | reverse complement strand
GGGGGGGGGGGGGAAGAATCGGGAGAACTAGAAGTTTAAGTCATCTATGTATTCCAAAAGCTTTACTGTGTGTGCTTGTATGTGAGTGCAGGTCAGAGGGCAAGTTGTAACAGCCAGGTCTCCCACCACATGAGACCTAGGGGATTGATTTCACAGCATCAGGATCGGTGGCAAGTACCTTTATTTAACTACTGAGCCATCTCTCCAACTCCTGGTTTGTTCGGTTTTTGAGACAGGCTGTCATGTAGCCCAGGATGGTCTCAAACTCATTAAGTAGTCTAAGATGGCCTTCCAGATCCTCTGGCCTCCACCTCCTGCACTCTGGGGTTACAGATATATGCCATTATACCTAGTTTACAGTCTGTTCATATAGCCCTAGGGATCGTGAACCCAGTGCTCTGTGCCTGGATTCTTAGAGGCAAGTGTTGTGTTCTATCTACTAAACTCTATCCGTGTGTGTGTGTGTGTGTGTGTGTGTGTGTGTGTGTGTGTGGTGCCTCTCAAGTTCTGTGAGTAAAAGCATGCCTGCCTGGGTATAACTTTGCTCTGTGAAGGTATGATGAACATACTACAGCCCTTTCCCAGTCTCGGCTGTGTGATTTGGTGGATTTGTAATCACCCTCTCTCCCTTCAACCCTATCCCCCTCAGCAGCTTCTAATCTGCCTTCTTATATTTTCATTTTTATTACAGCATATTTACTGTGTGTGTGAGAGAGTGGCTGGGAGAGAACATGGAGAGAACGCTGAACCCTTTCATGTTGTTCTTGGAGGAAACCTGGTTCAGGGTGAAGAGAACACACAGGAACCCTACAGACACTTGTAGACCTGTGTTAGGTGAGTCAGAGGGTTGGGGTGGGCGGATCCTGAGGGCGGTCAAGCTGAGCGAAAGGACTCCAGGTTGAGATAGACAAGTCTTCCAGCTGTTCTAGAACTCCTCCAAATCACACTTAGCTCAGAGAGGCCACCGGGACGGTGGGAAAGGACAAAGGGAAGAATTCTAGAGATTGAAATTTATGTGAAGGCTGAGGAGGGTGAGGTCGGGGAAGATGAGATGAAGAAACTCCTGGAGAGCCACAGGAGGTGATAATCACTCAAGGTAACCCTGGATAATCCACTGGTTCCCTCAGTGACTCCATTCCAGGAAGTGATGGGTGGATGGTCGGAGGGAAGCCCTGCCCAGCCTGTGAGCCTACGGAGAAGACTGGAAACCAGAAGAGTAGTTTAAAGGGACACTGGCTGGGCTACATTTCCTGGATAATGTCCATTCTCCATTAGAGTGGGCCTGGCTGTCTTACTAGATCTGTCCATAGGGTCTGCAAAGCCTTTGAAAGGTCCTTATTTATTTCAGGGAAAATGGCCTTGGGTGGGCGGCAATGACTGGCTTATGGGCAAAGCTTGGGGTTGTGCTAGAAGGGACCTCAAGACAACAGTGAGCCAGGGCTGGTGTGCCCTGTTTGTAATTTCAGGCCTGTGGCCTGAGGCAGGAAGATGGTACCCTGGGCTGTATGCAGCAAGCTCCAGTGTGATGCTCTCTGAAAAAAAAAAAAGAAAGAAAGAAACCAAACCAACCGAACAGGGTAAGGGAACCCTAGGTTGTTCTCAAGTTTGCCCTAAACTGCCCCTCCCCCAATTCTCTGGAGGCCTCACGGGACCTCCTCCGTGGCCAGTGGCTTATTTGAGCTGTGTACCTCCGTAGCTCTGTCTAGTAGAGGGGTCTGCAGAAGCCGTGGAGGCTTGCAGGCTAGGGCCAGTCGGCGGCAGTTTGTAGTTTATCTCAGTCTACAATGATTCAATTTCTAATCCCCGAGGCCCAGTCCTGGCACCCAGGCTGGACTCTCACTAGGTAACCCTAATCAGTGCGTCAGAGTCTGTGGCTATCAGCCTGGAACTAGACCTGCCCCTGATTCATCCCGGACACTGAAGCCAGGCCACAGAACAAAACACCTTGACTCTTGCCAGGCCTGGCGTGAGCTGGCTCCTGGCTGGCAGAAAGCACCTTGGTTGGTCTTTCTCTCTCCTGTTCCTACTCGAAAGACGCCCTCGTTTGTTGCCTTTGCCTATCTCTGGGTCAGGAGCCGTATTTTTCGTTTGTTTTGTTTTGTTTTCTTGGTTTGTTTGGGGGAAGGCGATTCCTTAGGAAGGGAGTCGGGCCGTAAAAGAGGGACAGCAGAGACTTCTATTAGGACATTCCAGAAGTGGAACCAGTGCGAATAGGAACTTTATAAAATTAAGGCGTCACCCTCTTCCCCAGAGATGCCACCCACCTGTCCATAGTTTAGGCAGGTCCTGCTGTCTTCCTGGGACAGGCCCTACAGCCTGATTCCATAGCTCTTTGTGGGTCTTGACACTAACTCATAGACACTCAGAGATGACGTAGCTTTACTTCCACTCGCCTCCTGACCTCCTGACAGCAACACAAAAAGCGTGGGAATCCCCTTCCAGGAGGAAGCCACCGTGCAGCTTTAACAGAAAGGGAAAGGAGGAAGAGGGCGCTGACTCGGAGTCTCCTACTATTGGCTGCAGCAGGGGATCCCACCTTAGGGATTGGCCTGGGCAGAGTCCGCCTCCTCTTGTGATTGGATCAGTCTGAGACTTATAGCGGAGCCTTGCGAGCCTCCGCCTCAGTCGGAGGCTGGCAGGGACGCGGCGCTCGTGTGCTAGCGCGGACACTTGAGGCGCGACGACCTCCTCCTCACTGAACCCTCCGAGGCTGCAGCCATGAAGGAGAGACGGGCACCGCAGCCAGTGGTGGTCAGGTGTAAGCTCGTGCTGGTGGGAGACGTGCAGTGCGGGAAGACGGCGATGTTACAGGTGCTAGCGAAAGACTGCTATCCCGAGGTGAGCTTCTCTGCCGTCCCCGGGTCGATCCCCACCAGTCCGGGACAGCGCTCTCCACCACCCGCAGGCCGCCCCACCCTGCCTTGCCTTCTGGCTGGAGGACTGCCCTGTCTTGCTTCCCCAGAGACCTGACCCACTTCTGCCGCCCGGTCGGCTCCTCCTCACCTCTTTACCCATCATATCCCCTCCCACTTGCCTTCATCCCTGAGACCTGGAGGCTCCCGAGAACCCGGGCTTCATTCTTGACGCAGTACCTGCCTGCCCCTCCTATAAGGCTCTTATGAGGGTGCCGCCCCCCCTACCCCCCGCGCAAGCTTCTGCTGTTTCGCCTGTTCACCTGTGCCAAAGGACTAGAGGGCAGAAGACAGAGGTTAAAACTGGCTCGTGACTCTGAAAAATGGGACACACATTTAGAGATGAGGGGAAAATGCGAATGTATGTGTCTCAGACCAGCTGGGATGTAGGGGCTGGGGAGCGAAGGCCAGTACCCCTACAGTCCCCAATGGCTCTCCCTCCTCTGGCTTCTCACCATCTGACACTTTGGTGTTTCGGCGCATGTGTAGCCAACGCTTGGTGTAGTGTTCTTGAGGGCATGCTGCTGCCGGGGTGTGAGTGTTCCCTGTCTCCTCGCAGACCTATGTGCCTACGGTGTTTGAGAATTACACAGCCTGTTTGGAAACAGAGGGACAGAGAGTGGAGCTTAGTCTCTGGGACACCTCAGGTAAGGCCGTACCCCCAAATGCCCCATCCTACCACCATTGGCTAGCTGCAGCTGCTGCTTTTTTTTTTAGGGGGGTGGGGATCCACCTTTGAAGATAGGTGCTTGCCAGGAAAGCGAAGGAAGGAATGTAAAACATTCTTTGGTTGGGGCTTTGATGGTTTTAGAGGATCCTGGAAGGCAGTGAACAAGCCTGGTGTCACTTGGGTCTCAGGTCTAGTTCACCTCTGGATGGTGAGGCGAAGGGATCCCTGAGAACTCCCCGGGAGTACCAGACGTCTCCTCTGTCTCTGTCTCTCTCCTCTCCTCTCCCTTCCCCTCCCTCCTCTCCCCCCCCCCCCCTAGTTCTCCGGAGCAAAGTTAAATGAGGTAGGACAGTGCTGCTGGAGGCAGCTGTGGCGGGGCAGGGAGCCGCCCGCCCGCCCGCCCGCCCGCTTTGGAAGGAATATTACTCTCCTGCATCTCAGGCCGATGCTGTCTGCTTGCCGCAACTCAGCCTCCCGTCAGAGGCTGCGGCTCAGAGACGAAGCGATGCATCATCGATGGGTTTTTTTTGGGGGGGGACGGGGGGAGACAGTAAATGTAGGGCATGTGTACGCTGGGGTTCGTGTCCAGTCGAGCACATGGGGGTCTAGTTCTTATCATTTCTCCCAGGGCTGGGGTGAGTTAGAGATGCCCTGTCTTTTGGAAATATAGAAAGCAATGTTTTCCCCACTCTCTGCCCCCCAAGCCCTTAGAGCTCAGCTTTGCTTCTGAGCCCTTCCCACTTTCTCTACCCCGGCCCCTCTTTTTAACCATCTGTCTCAGACATCCTTAAAGAGTAAGTGCCAGCAATGCGAGAAAGAAAAGAAAAAAAAAAAAAAAATCCATGCTTTGCCAAAAGGGATATTTTCTACGTGCTCGGCCCGAGTTTACCGGGAAGCTGGAGAGCACTAAGGTTCTCCTGCGTGTGTGATAAATATGCCACCCGGCTTCTGTGAAGCGATCTTGGGCTTGTTCTCCAATTGTAGACTGGGGATAAGCAATGGGTAAACAGAGAACGATAGATATTTCCTTCGCTCTCCCCACAACCAAAATTCCTCAGGCGGGTCCACGGTCCTCCGGTGCAGTTCCAGGGAAGGGGAGGCAGGGTTCTGGCTATCCTGGACTGTGCTGTGCTGGCTGGATAGGACCAGAATGCAGCGTGGCTGCGTGATGTATGGGTTTTCTCCTGCTGTATCCTCCCACCTTCCAATCCTTCCTGAACCTTGCTGCGGCTCATCTCTCCTCATTACCACCCTCGATGCCCCCACCCCCACAGTCCTTCAATCCCAGCCCAGATAATGGAAAATCAGCCAGGATGGTCTTTTTACCCTAGGTCACACCCCACCCCCTCATTTCAAAAGGCTGGAAGCAAATCAGTTATCCTTGTTTTAAACTAGGTCCCTGTAAGGACAGAGGAAGTGACTGTGTAGGATGGAGAGCTTCACTACGCTCCTTTGGTCTGGGGTTGAACCTGTTTCTGTTATTCACTTGCTGGCCTTAGGGGAAGGGGATTGCTTGGAGCCAAAATGGAGACCCCCCCGCTCCCCTCCCCTTCCCCCAGTACCGCAGCACTCCCCTGCCTCAGTGCTGCTGTGGACCAGCCCCCACCTCACCTCAGTAAGAGATGGGGGTGGCTTGCTGAAGGAGCAGGCAGCTATCCAACTCCCCCTTACTTCTTCTTTTTTATGACCGACACCCCCACCTCAGCTTGGATTCCCCCCAGTTTCCATGGTGATTGCAGTACAGGGAGAGGGGCTGCTTGCTATTCTAAGCACGGATTGTCTGGATTCCAAATCTGCTACTGTTCCTTACCCAGGGTGGAGGGGGCCAGGCTCAGCTCCTAGCATTCACCCCATTAGACCCTGGGTCTGAATTGCTGCCTTCCCCTCTGCCAAGGATCCTTGATCTGGCCTCTAACTCCGCAGCTATTGGTATTCCTGGTCTTTGAGATTGCCTCCCTGAGGTCTGAGGGGTGGGGGCCACCTTATTCCCCTTGCCCTTTTCAGCATAAGCTGACTTGGGTGGGTAAGGAATAGAACACCAAATTCTGGATGCTACCCCCACCCCCAACCTCCTGAAGTTCTGACCCCTGAGGTAAAGAATCAGGGCAGCCAGTTATGTAACAGGCAGGGCTATTTCTTCACTGGGAGACCCTAGAGCAGGAGAATGAAGCAGAGCTTGGGCAGCAAGCAGGCTCAGGTGAAGGGAACCTGAGACAAGTCCTTGTCTCCCCATAGGTACTGGCAGCATCTTCTGGGGCTCTGATACGAATACATCTTAAACCCACTGTTGGAAACCCAGACATGTCCAGAGTAACTCCATCCTCTGCTTACCCCGCTTTTAGGACCAAGGGAAATGTTCCTGGCAGATGGTCATGTCCCAAGCTTCTATGAAATAGCTCAGTGCCCTGATAACATAGCTGGCCATGAAGGGATCAAGGATTATATTCCCTAGGGATCCTTGCCTGGGCTTAGGCCTCCAGAGCAGAGGAGACACAGTAGCTCACTCTCAGCCTCACTCTCAGCTCTTCTCCCCTTATACCAGGCTCTCCTTACTATGACAATGTCCGTCCACTCTGCTACAGCGACTCAGATGCAGTATTGCTATGCTTTGACATCAGCCGTCCAGAGACCATGGACAGTGCACTCAAGAAGGTAAGGCTGAGCTGGAAGTGGTGGTGTCTGCTCATAAGCTTAGCTTAGCTCCTGGGGGGTGGGGGTGTTGAAGCAGGAGGATCTTAAGTTCAAGTTTACCCTGGGCTGTGGAGCCAGTTCAAGATCAGAGAATTTAGTGAGACCCTGTCTCCAAATCAAAATCAAACAGAGCCCTGGATGATTCGCAGTTAAGGGGTGCTTCCTTAGCATAAGCACCCAGGACTGCAGGTGGAGGGGAGGATAAATGTATACTTTCTACCTAGAAGAACAAGAAGGGGGCTTGTCCCATAATCCTCCTGTCCATCAGCCAGGAAAGACTTGTTTTGCTTGAAGCCTTACCATTAGCTGTGTGGCTCTGGGTTGAACCTGGGTCTCCTTCCCCTTAACCTTCTGCCTTTCTCCTATCCTACAATCCTAGAGGCCAGGCTGTGGGAGGTACTGAAGGCCCAGAGAACCTTCTAGTGTGTGTGTGTGGAAGCACACATACTAGAGGCATCTTCTGGGACTGTGATCTCAGGCCCACTGAGTCAGGCAGATCAGGGCTCAGTTAGCTGGAGGAAGTGCTGGTTCCGAGTGGCAGGATCTGCCCACACTGAGCTGTTGTGGGGAAACGCTGTGGGACTTGCCCAGCTTCTTAAGGAAGAGACAGTCTCATTTGCAGCTACAGGTATTCAGGGCTTGTTTGCCTTCTGACTGGGGAAAGAAGACAGATCCATGTGTTTTCTGCGTGGCAGGGAGTGGGAGACTTGCCGTGTGTTCCTGTTGGCCACTGTGCTGTTGAAGGGATAGGATCCTGGGTTAGCACACTGGTGCCACCAAAGGCCTCTTGGGCAGGAAGATGATGTCATTAGTGCAGCAGAGATGCTGTGACTCAGAGGGAAGGCAGGGAGGGACCTGATAATCTGAGCAGTGTCTGGCCGGTGCCAGCTGGACTCCTGGTCTCTGTCAGGCACTGACTTTCTTTGCTCTCCCCTTCTACTCCCCCTTCGCTCCCACCCTCAGTGGAGGACAGAAATCCTAGACTACTGTCCCAGCACACGTGTTTTGCTTATTGGCTGCAAGACAGATCTTCGAACAGACCTGAGCACTCTAATGGAACTGTCCCACCAGAAGCAGGCTCCCATCTCCTACGAACAGGTGTGTGTGCGTGTGCGTGTATGTGTGTGTGTGTGTGTGTGTGTGTGTGTGCACGCGCGCGCGCGCGTGTGTGTGTGTGTGTGTGTGTGTGTGTGAGGGGCATGTGCATGTGAGGGGCATGTGCATGTGTGCACAGGCGAGACAGAAAAGGCTATGGCAAGATAAAATTAGTATTAGGGGGCTATCTATAAATAGCAAAGTGTCACCTGGGTTGGGGTGGCAGGAACGTGTTTACTTAGGGTCCTACCTGTGTGTGCCAGCATTTTAAAGGTGGTTTGTCTTTTTCTTTCTTTCTTTCTTTCTTTCTTTCTTTCTTTCTTTCTTTCTTTCTTTCTTTCTTTCTTTCTTTCTTCCTTCCTTCCTTCCTTCCTTCCT
>NC_034606.1:63236638-63257319 GCF_900095145.1 Mus pahari | reverse complement strand
TCCTTCCTTCCTTCCTTCCTTCCTTCCTTTCTTTCTTTCTTTCTTTCTTTCTTTCTTTCTTTCTTTCTTTCTTTCTTTCTTTCTTTCTTTCTTCTGAAGCCATATGTATCAGACTCATTAAAGATGCTCGTTAGATCTGGATATCGTTTAGTTTGTAATCCCAGAACTCAGGAGGCGGCGGCAAGATTCCAAGTGTGTGGCCAGCCTGGCTTCATAATAAGGCTTGGTCTCAAAAAACAAAACAACAACAACAACAAAAAAACTAAATTAAAATAAACAAACAGAAATAACTGTTAGAATTTTGAATTCTGAGTTCTCTGCCTGTAAAATAACTCTGGGAGAAAGACATGGAAATCTGTATTTCTATGACAAGACTGGAGGATACTTGTTAATTACTTGTTTAATTGTATGAGTGGTACATGCCACACCACACGCACCTGTGGACTCTCGACAGTTGGTTCTCTCCTTCTGCCACATGGGTTTCTGGGATTGAACCCAGGTTGTCAAGCTTGGTGGGAACTCTTTGCTTCCCTCTGCTGAGACGTCTCACCAGTGCCCAGGAATAATTTTAATGCACGCAGGAGTGTAAGAATGCTTGTTACTATTTCTTATTAGAACCCCCCTGGGGGGGGTACTCTTAAACATCCTGATATAAGGGGCTGGTGAAATGGCTAAAGGGGAAGGGTACTTACCACTAAGCTGATGACCTGAGTCTGACCCCTGAGACCCACATGGTGGGAGGAGAGAACTGGCTTTCCCCAAACTGTCCGATGGCCTGCACGTAGATGTCGTAGCGTGAGCTTGCACATGGACATACAGACACTCATATGAAAGAAATATATTTTGTTTTGTTTTGGTTTGGCTTTGGTTTTCTCAAGACAGGGTTTCTCTGTGTATCCCTGGCTGTTCTGGAACACACTCTGTAGACCAGGATGGCCTCGAACTCAGAAATCTGCCTGCCTCTGCTTCCCAAGTGCTGGGATTAAAGGCGTGCGCCACCACTGCCCGGCATCAGTGCACTTTTTAAAATGTTGTAGGTGATTCTAGGGTGCAGTTAGTCTTCACCTTTGTGAATGCTGGCAGGGGCTGGGGGAAGACCAGTAGTGGGGTTATCATCTGGAGTAGTGGGGGGATGCATGGAACTCAGATGTTCTGCTAGAACGGACACTTGAGAGGACACGTGATTATTTGGAAAGAATGCCATGCTGTTCCTTAGTTATCTTAAGCCATTGCGTTCATGACCACACCCCTCCCACAGGGCTGCGCAATAGCCAAGCAGCTGGGCGCAGACATTTACCTGGAGGGCTCGGCTTTCACTTCTGAGACGAGCATCCACAGCATCTTCCGGACAGCATCCATGGTGTGTCTGAACAAGTCTAGCCCAGTGCCCCCAAGGAGCCCCGTCCGCAGCCTCTCCCAGCGACTCCTCCGCCTCCCCAGTCGCTCTGAACTCATCTCAACTACATTCAAGAAGGAAAAGGCCAAAAGCTGTTCCATCATGTGAAGTTGGAGCCGGAGGGGGGGGGGACAGCCCCCCACTTCCTCCCTTGGGGTGCAGAGGCACGGGGAGAGGGAGGATGAGACAGCTTGAGACACCGGATGTGACGGTTTTCAGATGGCCACAGAAGGCTTTAGAAGGAGACAGGAATGGGACTGAAGAAGATGCCGGGCCTGGCAGGAGGGCCTGACATTAAGCAAAAACCATCACACCCCAAGCCCGGCACTAGGCTGTGGAGGGGGTCGTTGCCCCAGTGTCCCCCTACTCCAGAGAAAGGATGGGTACTGGGGAGATGGGAACATGCTGGCCTCACCTTCTACATCACGCCTCTTCCATACAGCATTCCCATGCAGGCTTGGGGTGGGCGGGGCCCTCTATCCCTTCTCTTCCCCTTTAAGAAGTGGCAATGGACTGGAGGATGGAAAAGGCTGGAGGCAGCTCCCTTGGGGGCTTAATCCAGCTGCTCCATCACTGAAACCAGGAGGGCGAGGGCTGACCAGACCTAAGAGGGAACCCTCATTTTTGACTAACCCATGCATCATGGAGAGGTGACATCATACATTCACATGCTTCTTACTGAAGTCCCCAGGGCCCAAGAGAGAAGCCCCAGACCCCCTTCTCTTGCAGAATGTGGGGGTGGTGGTGCTGTGGGGGCAGGACTGATGGGAGGGGGCTCACCAGACTTTCCTGCTCCTAGGGCGGTACAGTTGGCATTTGTTTTATAGACTCTTGTCTTTGGAACTGGGGGGTGGGGGTGGGGGAGCGTTTCAATCTGTTATATGTTCCGTGTTTAAAGAAGAAAACCTATTTATTAATGAAATATATGAAGAAGTTGGTGGGGTTTTGTTGGTGGTGTTCTTTGTTTTTTATGGCAATCAAGAAAAAGCTGTCTTGAATCCCTTTCTGGGAGTTACAGTGGCTGTCTCCATGGTCCCCTAGCACCTTGTTCCACTGAATCCCACTGGTGCCCTGCTAAGCCCAGAAAGAGCTCCTTGGCCCTAAAGTAGGGCTTCCTTCTCAGGATGCTGATCCTGGGGATGTGAGAATGGTGGTTTATAAGGGCTGTCCTGTGTAGGGTGTGATGTTCAGTAGGCCTGACATCCCTGGTTCTAGATAAGCGTAGCATGCTCCAATCATCACAGCCAAAAATGTCTCTAGATACTGCTGAATGTCCTCTGGGTAAAATCACTCCCTGCTGAGGACCACTGCCCCAGAGCAGCGCTCTCGACCTTCCTTGACCCTTTAATGCAGTTCCTCATGCTGTGCTGACCCCAACCATAAAACTATTTTTGCTGCTACTTCATAACTGTAATTGTGCAACTGTTGTGAATCGTAATGTAAATATCTGTCATGCAACCCCAGAGGGGTGGAGACCCACAGGTTGAGAACCACTGTCCTACAGGGACTGAAGAGAAAAGGCTCACCTCAAATAGAAGATCAAGCTGCTGGGTAGGCGCTGCACAGACTAGTTCAAAGCCCAGGGGTGGCTCCCGGGATTCCCATTTCCTGAGTTCAAGGAGAGGTGACTTTTGCTGTTGGTTTTCCAATTCTAGTACCCATTGATGGTAGCTCAGTTTTAACATCTCTTCCTTAGTGACTCGCGCCTCTTGTTCTCAAAGGTTCATAGAATAGTAATGGAAGGTTATTATGGGGACTGGGCAGATGGCCCAGGGTCTCAGAACACTTCTTACTCTTCCTGAGGATTCAAGTTCTGTTCCCAGCATCCACACAGTGGCTGACATCTGTAACTGCAGCTCCAGAGGATGTTATACCTTCTTCTGGCCTTCATGGTCACCACAGGCATGGGATGCTCATGCAGACAAAACACCCATACATGTAAAAATTTTTAAAAAAACTTAAAAAGTTACTACAACTAAGTATGGTGGTGTGTCTTAGTTAGGGTTTTACTGCTGTGAACAGACACCACGACCAAAGTACATCTTATAAAAGACAGCATTTAATTGGGGCTGGCTTACAGGTTCAGAGGTTCACTCCAGTATCATCAAGGCAGGAACATGGCAGCATCCAGGAGAAGCTGAGAGTTCTACGTCTTCATCTGAAGGCTTCTAGCAGAATTCTGACTTCCAGGCAGCTAGGGTGAGGGTCTTAAGCCCAAGCCCACAGTGACACACCTACTCCAAGGCCACACCTCCAAACAGTGCCACTCACTGGGCCAAGCATATACAAATTATCACATACGGTATGCCTGGAAGCCCAGCATTTGGGAGGCGGAGCCAGGAGAATAGAGGCACATGTGAATGCAGGCGCCCTCAGAGACCAGAGGCATAAGACCTGGAGCTGCAGTTAACAGGTTTTATGGGAAGGAGAAGCGTTAGAGGAAAGATGGAAGACTTCCAGGCCTCCGAGGAGACTGCATTTGTTGTTGATGAAGTGAGCAACATTGTAAAGGAGGCTATAGAAAGCATCATCGGTGGCAACGCCTACCAGCACAGCAAAGTGAACCAGTGGACCACTAACGTCGTAGAACAGACTTTGAGCCAACTCACCAAACTGGGGAAGCCATTTAAATACATTGTGACCTGTGTGATCATGCAGAAGAACCGTGCTGGGTTACACACCGCAAGTTCCTGCTTCTGGGACAGCTCCACAGACGGAAGCTGCACAGTCCGATAGGAGAACAAGACCATGTACTGCATCAGTGCCTTTGGACTGTCCATCTTGCCAGCCTCAGCCTCAGGGTCCCAGCGTTTCCAGTCCATCTTAACCACCAGCTATGTTGGGCAAACACCTTCCTCCTAAGTTGTTCTGTGGCCCTCTCAAAATGTAGAGAAAAAAACCAAATGACTCCCCAGTCACAGGAACCACAGGANGTCAGCCAGATTAGCAGCCACCTGTCATCTGAGACCTGCAGTACCACTTGTCTTAACTGTCTTCTCCAAGGTGCTAAAAACTCAAGTCTGCTAGTGGAAACAGCTCTACTCTCTGAAATGATTCAGATACACTAATTTTCCATACTTTATACTTTATTAGAATAATAAATTATTCAAAATTTAAAAAAAAAACAGGTTTTATAAGCTGCATTACTATGTGGGTACTGGGAGTTGAACTCAGGTCCTCTGCAAGAACAGCAGGTGCTTTTAATTGCTGAACTACGTCTTCAGCCCTGTTTGATGCATCTGCTTTAAATAAGCAAACTTAACCTCAAAAAGAAAAGTAGTTAATATTTGTTTTATGTTTGCTGTGTGTCAGAGCACATTATACATCTGCGATAACCTTTTGAGCGATCACCTATTTCGTTATACAGAGAAAGAGGTCTTGAGAGATTACTGTGCCCGAGCCATGCAGCCATGGAGTGTTTAAATAAGGATACAAATCCAGGAAGTGTAGAACTCTAGAACTGTTTTGGGAGACAGGGTCTTACTATATATAACCACAGGTGACCTAGAAGTCACAAAAAAACCTGCCTACTTCTGCCTCCCGAGGGCTGGTATCAAAGGTGTGCACCACTATGCCCAGCTGCTGCAGCCCAGGGTGGCTTCAAGTTGCAACATACCAGAGGGATTTCTTGAGCCACTCTTCCTGTCTCTACCTCCTAAGTGCTGGGACTCCAGGATACCAAGCCTAGCTATTAAATGTGCACTTAAAATTCGTTTTCTTTTCTCTTTTGTCTTTTCTCCTTCTCCTTGCCCATCTTGCTTTCAATCTTGCTCCCTGAGCTCTCTCTCTTTGAGCGAGTTCCCTGTTGAGTTACCCAGCATGGACTCCCACTCTGGGCTCAATGGTCCTCTGAGGAAGTCCCCCGTGGAGCTGGTACTTGACACTATATTTGGCAACATAATATGCTTTCTTCTTATTTGTTTGTTGGTTGTTTATTTTGTGGAGAGGATAGGAATTGAGGCGGGGCCTTGTTTTTGTTTTAGTTTGTTTTCTTGGTTTTTGGAGACAAGGTCTCTTTGTGTACCTCCCCCTGGCTGCCCTGGTTCACTCTGTAGACCAGACTGGCCTCGAAGTCACAGAGCTCTGCCTGCCTCTGCACCCCCTCATTGCTGGGATTAAAGGTATGCACAGCCACCACCTGGGTCTTATGCAGCTTAGACTGGTCTTGAACTCACTATGTAGCAAAGGGTAACCTTGAACCAATGGCTGATACTTCTAACTTCACAAGTGCTGGTAGTACACGCAAGCATCAAGAATATACACTTTTGCCGGGCGGTGGTGGCGCACGCCTTTAATCCCAGCACTCGGGAGGCAGAGGCAGGTGGATTTCTGAGTTCGAGGCCAGCCTGGTCTACAAAGTGAGTTCCAGGACAGTCAGAACTACACAGAGAAACCCTGTCTCAAAAAAAAAAAAAAGAATATACACTTTTAACTGCCTTGTTAGCCCATCCTGTAAGACAAGGAGTTTTATTTTTGTTTTATAAGTGATGCAAAAGAAAATACTACATACTATATGCATGTTATATAGTGTATATATTATGCAATCACATATAATATAAAATTCATATAGCATATAATGTTATATAATAACATTATATAATATGCTAACATATATATGTATATTATATATTATACATAGTATATAATATGCAGAAGATCATACTGCTAGTGACTGAGTCAGGATTCAAACCAAGCCTTACTGTTAACTATATTACATGAACCCCTTATTGTTAGCCATGTTGCTAAATAGGAGACTGGCTTTGATCCTTACTAAATATAATCTTGAGGGCTAGAGTGGCTCAGTGGTTAAAGTACTTGCCTTGCACACATGAGGGTCTGAGTTCAAATCCCTGAACCCACATAAAGCTGCATTGCTACATGTCCATAATTGCAGCGCCTTCACATTGAGATGGAAGGTGGAAACAAGATGACAGCCAAGGACTGAGACTGTGGGTTATCATGTGATCTCCATGTGCATGGCAAGCCTGTGCCTACACACATGAACGCAAAACACACATAACACCCAACACAAACATAGTAACAATAGGCATAAGAATAATTTGTAAGAGATCTAGAAAAGCAAAATCAACAAGGACCTTGCAGATTGGTGTCTTTCTTAGCTGTGTCCTGAGAAGTACAAAGTACTAGGAGAGGGTCACTGTGTACTCAGACAAGCCTTTTCAACTTTCTGAGTCTCAATTTACTCTTTAAAAAAATTATTTATTTATTAAATGTAAGTACACTGTAGCTGTCTTCAGACACACCAGAAGAGGGCGTCAGATCTCATTACAGACGGTTGTGAGCCACCATGTGGTTGCTGGGACTTGAACTCAGGACCTTCAGAAGAGCAGTCAGTGCTTATAACTGCTGAGCCATCTCCCTAGCCCCTCAATTTACTCTTTTAAAAAAGTGTTCATTTAGGGCTTGGAGAGATGGCTCAGTAGTTACGAGCACTGGCTGCTCTTCCAGAGGGTCTGAGTTCGATTCCCACCACCCACATGGCAGCACACGACTCTCTGTGGCTCCAGTTACAGGGGACCCGACATCCTCTTCTGGCTTCCTTACATCCCAAACACCATATGGTTCACATGTATGTATACAGACCAAAAAAAGGAAAAAAAGAAAAAAAGAAAAAAAACACAACAAAGCATACAAATACAACTAAAATAAATAAATCTAAATGATCGTATTGTGTATGTGTATATAGTATTTTGAAATAGGGATAGGTAAGGCCTTAGCCTAATTGTCAAGCCTGGAGCCAGACACTTAGAAGACTGTCAAACAATAGCGGAAGGTTTTTAAAGTTCCAACCCATCCTTGGTCGGTCAAGTTTTTGGTTTGCGTGTGAATTTTTTCTTCTTTTTTAAAAAATTTTTCTTTCTTTCCTTTTTATTTATTTTTTTTTTTGGGGGGGGGTGGGATGTTAGGGTCTCATTCTGTGAGTGGAGAGCCCTCTAGTGTTCATTATACCCAGTAGATTTAGACTGACCATGCCCTCCCTGCACTAGAAGTTGCAATATCAGAGGCTACAAGAGCTCTCCAAAAGTCTCCTATAGGAAATTGAGCCACTGTCAGCGAAGCCGAGTTTTTTAGTTAGGGTGTATTCTGAGACCCTGTTTGAGAACTGAAAAAATACCCAGAGTGAAAAACCAGACCTGGGGTTAGAGAGATAAGATAAGAGCGGATAAGAGCACTGGTTTTTCTTCCAGAGGACCCAGGTTCATATTTCTGGCATCCATAGGGCAGTTCAGAACTGTCTATAACTCCAGCTCCGGGGCATCTGACACCCTCACACAGACATGCATGCAGGCAAAACACCAATGCACATAAAAATAGAATAAATTTAAAGAAGAAAAACCAACAACTATGTGGGATTAAAGCAAACCCGAGGATGGAAAACCTGAAAGGAGGCAGTGGGTACCCTGGTTAATCTCAACCATCCTAGCATGCACAATGTTGCAGTCTGTTTCCATGGGTGCTGACGTACCGTTTGAACCCAAGAGAAAGGAAGTGGGTCTACGACTAGAAGAAAAATTTGGTGAACTGATGTATGGAGAACCTGAAGGAAGACATCAACAATAACAAGTAGCCCAAGTGGGCAGTTCCTGAAGACCTGGGAAACGAGGAAGTCAAGGTCCCATGTGGAATGTTGAATAAATTGTAAGACACTTGAGGAAGTCCTTCCAGGGAAAGCTCTGAAATGTTAGTTTAATTTATTGGGAGTAGGGGGACAGCTTGGACATGTTAAGGTATTCATCCTCCCGGGGCCCCAAGGTTGCTAAGATATCATCCTATGACTGGAGTAGTTCTACTACCTTCATTGTGTAGTGCAAAGCTACTCCAGTGAACTAATCTTTAGTTCATTATCTTCCATTCATCCACGGAGGCAATAATCTCTCTCACAATTTTTATAAAAACACTTTTTCTTTTTTCTTTTTTTTTTTTTTTTTGGTTTTTCGAGACAGGGTTTCTCTGTATAGCCCTGGCTGTCCTGGAGCTCACTTTGTAGACCAGGCTGGCCTCGAACTCAGAAATCCGCCTGCCTCTGCCTCCCGAGTGCTGGGATTAAAGGCGTGCGCCACCACGCCCGGCTACTTTTTCTTTTTTTAAAGATTTATTTATTTATTATATGTAAGTACACTGTAGCTGTCTTCAGACACTCCAGAAGAGGGCGTCAGATCTTGTTACGGATGGTTATGAGCCACCATGTGGTTGCTGGGATTTGAACTCCGGACCTTCGGAAGAGCAGTCGGGTGCTCTTACCCACTGAGCCATCTCACTAGTCCCATAAAAACACTTTTTCAAAAAAAAAAAAAAAAAAAAAGCAAATTATTTGTTACCATATAAACTTTCTCGCTGAAACCTGCCAGCTTTGATTGAAATAAACTGCAATATCTACTAGAAGATTCCAGAAAGTGGGCTGGTGAGATGGCAAGTGGTTAAGAACACCGACTGCTCTTCCAAAGGTCCTGAGTTCAAATCCCAGCAACCACATGGCTCACAACCATCCGTAATGAGATCTGATGCCCTCTTCTGGAGTCTGAAGACAGCTACAGTGTACACACATATAATAAATAAATAAATATTTTAAAAAGGAAAAAAAAAAAGAAGATGATACTTGGAAAAATCTTTCTCCTATAGACACCGAATCTTCGGCGAACCACATTACCCAGAGGACCTCACGGCCTGGCCGGCCCTCGCGCCGTGCATTCTGGGATTGGTAGTTTTCGGGGCCTATGCGTCAGCTCGCGTGGTGCGGGCCTAGGAACTCCCTTTCCCGGCTCGCCGCGCGGCCTCGGTGCTCCTCCGTGATCAGGAAACGCGAAAGATGGCGACTGTTCGGCGACGTTGAGGCCGCGTTAGGCGGTTCAGGCGCGGGGTGGTGAGTTTGGCGGTGGAGGCGGCTCCCACGAGTTTGGAGAGTGGGTGAGGAGCGGGAAGATAGCCGTAGCCTCAGCCCGGACAGGGAAGAACGCCTCAGGGAAGGGGCACGAGCCAGGGCAGCTCCGGCGGGCAAGAGCGAAGGGGCGCGGGCCCCGGGGGCAGTGTTGGCTGCCCAGGGCACAGGCCACCTCCAGGACTGTATTTTGAGCCTAGACTTTGGCCCGTGGACATTGCCCTTGCTATACGTCAGTCTTACCTAATTCTTGTTCCCTTACTTCGACCAGACTGGAACTCTGATGTGCTCCCACAACCCACTCCAATGCCTTCCGGCTTCGGGGTTGCCGATTAGTGCTTCGGCCGGAGATTAGTTCTAACCCTAACCCACAGTTGCACGCCCTCAAATTCTCCCCATACTTTAAAACGAGCCACTTCCTCAGTGGATCCCTCCATATCTTCTTTACGAATGGAAAGAACCGGCAACTTTGGATTCTTCGCCTGAGCGTTCTTATCTTGGCGTGTCTTGTGCCATCTGCTGCTTCCTGTGGACAGAATTTTATTTTGTAGTTTCCACGGGGCCTACAGCTGAATGTTGCATATATAGTAGCGCTTGATTAACAATTAAATGAGAACAATTGGCCTTTGCCCTACAAAGACCGGGAAGCACGGCCAGGGTCTTTTGGTTGAATTCAGTATGCAGCTTGCTTAGTCCGTTTTGTCTTTGGACGCTCAGTGTTGCCTTCATCTTCCTAGTGCTATGATTACAGTCGTAGACTACTAAGCATTTTCCGTAATTTATAACAACAACAACAAAAAAAGTCTACATTTTCCTTGTAAGTCACCAGAGTAATTCTTTTCAAATGTAATTTTTGGTTGTATTATACGCTGCTTAAAGTTCTCCTAATGTTCTCGTTGACATTAAGTTGAAATTCAGATGCCTTTGCCCTGGCCCCTAACAGTGTATTTTGCTTTTATTGATGGTTCTCATTCTGTCCCAGACAAATGCCGTTCAAGCTTAGTGTCTTCTTTATTTTCTTTCTTTCTTTTTCTTTTTAAAAATCTACTTATTTAGTGTATGAGTACATTAAAGCTCTCTTCAGACACACCAGAAGAGGGCGTTAGATCCCATTACAGATGGTTGTGAGCCAACATGTGGTTACTGGGATTTGAACTCAGGACCAACGAAGAGCAGTCAGTGCTCTTAACTGCTGAGCCATCTCTCCAGCCCCCTTTTTTGTTTTCCTTTTCCTTTTTTCCCTGCAGCTGTAGTGGAAGCCACCAGTAACTTCCACTTCCCCCCACATCTCTAGTTCCTACTCTTAGTTTTAAGTTGAAATCCAAGTGCCTTTGCCCTGATTTCTAACAATTTCATGACTTGACTTCTACTCGGTCTTGGTCTTTTTTTGGGGGGGGGGGGTAATGTATGGGTGTTTTTCATGTGTTTATGTCTGGGCACCACTTGAGTGCCTAATGTTTCAGGAGGTCAAAAAAGCAAGGAATCAGATCCCCTGGAATTACAGGTGCTTGCTTGCCAGCCATCATGTGGATGCTGGGGACCAAACCCAGGTCCTCTGGTAGATCAGTCAGTGCTCTTAACCACTGACCAATCTCTCCAGCCCCTGACCTTGTCTTTTTTTTTGGGGGGGGGGCCTCAAGAAAGGGTTTCTCTGTATAACCCTGGTTGTCCTGGAACTCACTCTGTAGACCAGGCTGGCCTCAAACTCAGAAATTCGCCTGCCTCTGCCTCCCAAGTGCTTGTCTTTTGTTTTTTTTTTTTTCTAATTATTCATTATTTATTTGATTGTTTGACTGTAGGAGGTGTGTGTGCAACAGTGCCATATGTAGAGGCAAGAACACAACTTGCGGAGATCAGTTCTCTCTCATGTGGGTCCTAGGGATGGATCTCAGGTGGTCAGGTTTGGTAGCAGGCATGTTTTCCCTCTGACCTCTGGAATCAGCTTCGCTGCGGGTCTGTTCCCCTCAGCCGCAGTCTTTGGAGAGCGTCGCGCAGAGCTGGTTCCCTCAGTGCTTGCCAGCTCCATCTGTAGCTCTCTCTCCTGATCTTCCCGTGGCTGTCAGCTCTCAGTGTAAATGTCAACCTTGCCTGAGAGCTTCTTCTTCATCCATCTCTCCATATCATGCTGCTCCATTTGGTTCCCTTTTTGGAGCTCGCTGAGTATCTGAAACAGTGTGCTATACTGAATTCATGCTTCATGAAATCAGCGAATTTGTGTTAGTTACGGTGTCGTCTCCGGGACCCAGAACAGCTCCTGGCACTAGAGGGTGTTCAGCACTTGGAATTAAAAGCAGATGGAGGCAGATCTTTGTGAATTTGAGGCCACCCGGGTCTACATAGTGAGTTCCAGGCCAGCCAAGGGCCACCATAGAAAGGCGATGTCCCAAAAACAAACAAACAAACAAAAAACCCAAGGATGGGCTGCTTTCCTAGGGCTATAAGTAGGAGAGACATACTGTGCAATGCATGCTGTGCAATGCATGATATACTGACTTAGACTATTCTCTCATTGTTTTTTTAGTTAATTGTGAGATAAAACTAGGTCGTCTTAGCCTTCAGAAAACTCTGTTCATTTTGTTTTTCGGCCTTAACATTTTCCCTTCTTAGGCAATATGGCAGTCACTGGCACAGGACAGGAGGATGGTCGCAAAATGCTTAGGACACTGATACTCTAGCCGAGTCACCTGCGGATAAAATAATTGCTAGTTTTTGTAGTTCAAGAACAGTTGGCAGTGTGGTATATTGTGCAGTGTACCCCCGGGGGGAGGGAAATAGATCAGACTCCTGCTCAAACCTCTCAGGACAGTAGATAGCCCTGTCTGCCTAAAGAAGACAGACCACCAGGCTGTGGGACCTGAGGAGAGATGGTCGGCCTGTCAGTCACCTCTGGACCTTCTAGTTGAAACACTTTCCATTGCCTGATGTGGTGTTCTATTGAGATAAATGTCCTTTCCCAGGCTGTTGAAAAGAATGTGCTTGGAGGTCCTGTGCACCCTTCACATTTTTCCCATTGCTTAACTAGAGGTACTGTGTGGGTGTGGGTGTGGAGTGTGTAGGTAAGTAGTTCAGAAGTTGACATCAGGGGGCACTGTCTACCACATGTTGTGTGTGCACGCTCATTTGCCACAGTGCACATGTAGAGGTCAGAGGATGAGTTTTTGGAGTCAGTTCTTCCTTCCACCCCGTAGGTTCTGGGAATCAGACTCAGTTTGTCAGACTGGGTATCGAGCGCCTTCACCCACATAACCATCGCAGTGGCCCTCTGCATTAGCTTTTGAAACAAAAGTTTTACTGAACCCAGAGCAGGTTGGTCAGGCTGGCCACTGGGCTTCAGGGACCATCTGTCTGCCTGAGTTGCACTGAGGCTGCAGGTGCATGCACTACACTGGGTTTCTCACATGGATACCGGGGTCCAGGCTCTGGTCTTCATGCTTGTGCAGTGGACGGACACCTTGTAGACCAAGCCTGCTCCCTAGCTCCTAGAGGTGCATTTCTTTAAATCAGAGTAAAAGTATTTTGTTTCTCCTCTGGTGGTTTCTTTTTTTTTTTTTCCACTCCAGATTTTATTCCCTGTTCACCCTCCAACTGTTCCATATCCCATACCTCATCCCCAAACACACCCCCACCCCTACCCTTCTCCACAAGGATGTCCCCACCCCCCACCCCCTACCTCCCTCCCCAGTGTTTTGGTTTGGCTTGGTTTGGTTTGGTTTTTTGAGGCAGGGTTTCTCTGTATAGACCTTGCTGTCCTGGAGCTCATTTTGTAGACCAGGCTGGCCTCAAACTCAGAAATCTGCCTGCCTCTGCCTCCTGAGTGCTGGGATTAAAGGCATGTGCCACCTTGCCCAGCTGGGTGTTCTTTTTGTTTTTTTTATTAAAGATTTATTTATGTATTTATTTATTTATTTATTTATTTATTATATGTAAGTACACTGTAGCTGTCTTCAGACACTCCAGAAGAGGGCATCAGATCTCATTACGGATGGTTGTGAGCCACCATGTGGTTGTTGGGATTTGAACTCTGGACCTTTGGAAGAGCAGTTGGTGCTCTTACTCACTGAGCCATCTCACCAGCCTGTGTTTTGTTTTTTAAATGGTATTGGTTACTTTTTGTTTTTTGAGATAATAGTCCAGGCTAGCCCTGTCTCAACAATGGAATAGTGAATCTGTAAGAAGAAATCATAAGGAGACAATATAGTGTAATGAAGAAGTACGGGCTTTTTAAGAGAAACTACCAGGTCTCTGCTAATCAGAACTTGTGTTACCGCAAGCAAGTTAGTGTATGTACTGTGGAAGCAGGTACACTAATATACATATTAGCTTTGAGGTTTGCTGAACTGGACACAATGAGGACTTGTCTTTCTCACCCAGATGGCAGGAGAACTGGCTGACAAAAAGGACCGAGACGCATCACCCAAGGAGGAAAGGAAACGATCACGGACTCCTGAGAGAGATCGTGATAGAGACCGGGACCGAAAGTCCTCCCCATCTAAAGACAGGAAGCGGCATCGCTCACGGGATAGGCGTAGAGGAGGGAGCCGTTCTCGTTCTCGGTCCCGTTCCAAGTCCGTAGAGAGGTAAAGTGGCTCTGTAGTCTGTTACATGAGGAGGGGAGGATGTTTGACACGTGTAGTGTTAAGCAACAGCGTTTCATACACGAGTAGCCCGAGCAGACCAGAACTTCCGGTTCCTCTGCCCAAGCCTCCTGAGGCTGTGGTCATAGGTCTTCCGATGATACGCTGCTGAGTAACCAGCTCCTGAAGACTGAAGGTGAGCTTGTAAGGTGCAGCTGCAGATGGGCGAGGCAGGTGGCTCAGCTGTTCTCACAGCCCTGATCTGCCCTGGCTACTAAAACATGGTATGATGACAGCGCTCTGGAAGATCTTAGATCAGGGTCTGTGCTGTTAGGGTCAAGCCTGGCCTCTGGTAAAGCTATGCGAGTGCGAGGGCCTGAGCACGCAGGTAAGAAGTTGCATGCGGCAGCACCTGCAATCCCAGTCAGCCAGCTGGCCTAGCCAGTCCCCAAGCTCCAGGTTCACTGAGAGATCCTGTTTAAAAGAAAAGAAAGGAAAAGAAAGAAAGGAAGGAAGAGGGAGGTGGCAGAACAGCTCAGAGCGCTGACTCCTGCTTCCAGAGGGCCCAGGCTGTTTGAAGGATTCTCAACACCCACATGGTGGCTCACATCTCTCTGTAACTGCAGTTCAAGAGGATCCAGTGCCCTCTTCTGGCCTCTTTGGGCATCAGGCACACATGTGGTACTTGTGGGCAACAGACACACATGGCAAGCACACATATAAGGGTTTTCTGTTGGTTTAAGTTGAAGGACTGGAGAGATCACTCAGTGGCAAGCATCAGGACCTAAATTCAAACCCCCGGCATCCACGTAAAAAGCTATGAGTGACTGTAGTCCCAGGAGACAGGTCGGTTCCTCAAGAACACTGGCCAGCCAGGTTAGCCAGAACGGTGAGTTTCCAGTTCAGTGAGAGACTGTAGTAGTCAGTTTGCTCTCTAGACTCAGTGAAGGAGTGGACTTAGCGATGTGAAGGCGAGCAGGCAAAGAACAGAGGCTTTCTCCTCGCTTGCCCTTCCATGGACTTCCAGCAGGAGGCGTGGCCAGATCAGATATGCATTAAAGGCATGTCTTCCTACCTCAGATTCTGATCAGAAGTGGCTCTCCCTACTTCAGGTTAAGAAAAATCCCTCACAGATGTACCCTCCATTTTTGGGTTTTAGTTACAGACGTAGTCAAGTTTACAACCAAGTATAGCCATCATAGAGACCTTGTCTCTAATGCCGAGAGCTACAGAAGAAGCCATCTGATGTCCTGCTTGTACCTGTACACTACCATGCATTACACACACACACACACACACACACACACAGATCTTACTAGAATTTCCTCAGAATGTCCCTGAGAAGTACATTCTCCAGTTGTTAACCATGACATTAAGGAGAAAAGAGCATAGGAACCTTTTCAGGCCTCAGTGAGGTAAGAAATTCTAGAACCAGCCAAGGATTTCTTCCATTTTCCATCTTTCAGGGAACGGCGGCACAAAGAGCGGGAGCGAGAGAAGGAACGGGACCGAAGTAAGAAGGAGCGGGAGCGGGACAAGGATGGCCACCGACGGGACAAGGACCGCAAAAGATCCAGGTAAGGAGTGACTGCGGTTAGAGGATGCGTCCAGCTCTCCTGCTCTGCACCGTAGCTTCATGGGAGAAAATAGCTTTCTCTTAGCAGATCCCTCTGGTAGTTTCTACAGAGTCCTCAGAAAGTGTGTGCCTTTTCCATTTATTCGTTTGTTTGGTTAATCAGTCAGTGTCTTCTTACATAGCCCTGGGGGGCCTGCACCTTCCTGTGTAGACCAGTTATGGATGGCCTTGAACTCTTGCTCCTCCTGGAATTGGAGGTGTGAGCCTCTGTGCTCAGCTCAGCATGTATCTTCTTCAGAGAGGAAAGTGGTTCTTCCTTAAAGCTGCCTGTGACCTTTGAAAATGGTTAGCTATTGTCTTGTCCCAGAAAACCCTACAAAATGAAGTAAATCAAGAAGGTCAAATCTTTACCCTCATTTTAACACTGTGTAATTGCCCAGGCAACTAAAGGTGGGCGTATTTGAAAAGCCACGTGCGGCATCCCAGCAGTATAATGATAGAGTCTGTAGGTGTGCCCAAGCCAGTGGGGCTAGACACAGAATCAGTGTTTCTAAAACTGCTGAATCTTTACTGCTCATGCTGAGAAATGCAGAGTGATGCTGAACCAGATCTCTAGTCATTGAACAGCTGGGTGAACAGATTACCTAAAATGCACTGGTGCTACAGAGCTTGTGGTCAGATTAACTCATATGTGAGCTTCCCTCCACGTCAAGATGATCCTCATGGAAAAGGAACACACTGTTTTCTAAGCCAGAAAAGGCTGAACGAAAGGAAAAGATACCTCAGAAAAAAACAGGAAACAAGGACTTATGGGACAGGGATTAATTCAGCATAAAATAAATACAAATAAGATTAAAAAAAAAAAGAAAAAGAAGAAAAGAAAGTAAAGTGGGGTTCAGATCCCAGCACCCATAATGAAAGTCCTGCTACATTCTTCCCCTGCAGCCCTGCTCAGCGCTGTGGGGAGCAGAGGTAGGAGGATTGCTGAGACGTACTGGCCACCAGCCTAGCTTCAGCTTCAGTGAGAAGCCCTGTCTCAGAGAAATAGGAAAGAGACTGATGGAGTAGGACATGTGACGCCTTCCTGAGGCCTCTGCACACACGTGTACACGCGCACACACAACCCAGCAAGCAAAGTAATTCAGGTCACATTTTGAAGTTCAGATTATTCTTGGAACTGAGAAATTAATTTGAAAAGCTTATCAGTTAATCAAATATTCCTAGAACTCCATTGTACAATTCAATTTTTTACCTAGGCTACACAAAATAAATTTAGTAGAATATCTTTAAAAATTTTAGTTTGGACTGGAGAGCTGCCTCTGTGCTTAAGAGCACTTCCTGCTCTTACAGAAGACCAAGCACCCAGATCAAGTGTTCACAAGTACCTGTGGTTACAGCTGCATAGGAGCCGGAGCCTCTGGCCCCCGGGGGCGGGTGTGGGTGTGGGTGCGTGTGGGTGGTGGGGTGTGTGTGTGCGAGCGCATGCTGCCTACATGTGTGCATGTGTACCCTCTGCATGCCTGGCCCTCTGGGGTCAGAAGGGGGCATTGGCTGCCCTGGGACTGGAGTTATGTGTGGTTCTGAGGCTATGATCTATCATGTGGGGGGTGGGAACTGAACCTGCGTCCTTAGCAAGTGTTCTTACCCAATGGACTCATTCCTCTGGAAACTTACTATGCAAAGGATTTTCTTGTTTGTGTTTCTTTTTTTTTTTTTTTTTTAAGATTTATTTATTTATTATATGTAAGTACACTGTAGCTGTCTTCAGACACTCCAGAAGAGGGAGTCAGATCTTGTTACGGATGGTTATGAGTCACCATGTGGTTGCTGGGATTTGAACTCCGGACCTTCGGAAGAGCAGTCGGGTGCTCTTACCCATTGAGCCATCTCACCAGCCCGTGTTTCTTTTTTTTAAAGCAGAATAAATACTGATTTGTTAAGGGAAAAGTAAGGAAGAGGACTGACAAGATGGTTTAGCAGGTTAAAGCCTGGCTGGCCAACACATTTGATGATCTGAGTTTGATCCCCAGAACCCACAGGAGGAAAGGAAAGACCTGACTTCCATTGGTTGTCCTCTGACCTTGTACACATCTGCAGGTGCACATACACACACACACACACACATACACATACACATACACACACACACACACACACATACACACACACACACACACAGAGCAATAAAAGTAGTGGCACACACCTTTAATCCCAGCACTTGGGAGGCAGAGGCAGCCAGGTTTGAGGACAGCCAGGACTACACAGAAACCCTTGAGAGAGAGAGAGAGACAGACAGAGAGACAAAGACAGAACTTAGAGGAACTCTGTAAGCTTGCCGTGCTCTTTACAGGATTTTTTTTTTTTAATTTTTAATTTGGGAGCACATGTGAGATAGGTTCTTGTTGTGTTTCAGGTTGGCCTGGAACTTGCTATGTATGTAGTACATGCTGGCCTGGAACATGGGATTCTCTTGCCTCAGTCTCTTGAGTGCTGGGATTGTAGGTATACATGACTATGCCTGGCTTTTACTTTTATTTTTTGAGATTTATTTATTTTATTTCATGCATATGAGTGTTTTGCCTTCATATATGTTTGTGTACCACATAAGTACCTGGTGCCCATGGAGGTCACCAGAGGCTGTCAGATCCCTTAAAACTGGGGTTTCAGATGGTAGTGAGCCGCCATATGGATGCTGGGAACTGAACCTGGGACTTCCTTGAGAGCAACAGGTGCCTAACCACAAACAGACTCTCCCGAAACTGTTTCTGTTTGGTTGGTTTGGGTTTTTACTATTTTTTTTAGACAGAGTCCCACTTGGTAGCCAGGGTGGTCTTGAACTTGCCTTGGTCCTCCTGTGGGCTGGAGTTAGAGGTGTGAGCTTTTATGCCTGTCTTGCTTACTATTTAGATTTTTTTTGTCTTTTATATTTTGAAATTATACTATAATTATATCATTTCCCCTTTTATTCCCCACTCAAAAGCCTCTCATATTCCCCTCCTCTCTTTCAAATTCATGACCTCCTCTTTCATTTTCATATAAGTATTGTTACATACACATATGTGTGTGTTTGTGTGTATTCTAAAGTACATAAGTACAATCTGCTCACTACATATAATACTGCTTGTATGTGTGTTTAGGACTGGCCACTTGGTGTTGGGTAACCAGTTAGTTGGTGTGCTTGTTCCTAGCAAACACCGTTCTCTTGACCTCAGCATTCCTGAGTTGCCTGTAGTTTTTGGGTAAGGTTGAGGAGAGCTTTCCACCATGCACGGCAACATGTCTGATGTGCTTCCTGTTCAGCTCATGTTTAAGCAGTTATGTTGGTGAGACTTGATGGGTGTAATTTTCCTTTCCTAAGACGAAGACTTTCTGTGTAGCCCTGGATGCTCTGAAACTATGTAGACCAGGCTGGCCCCAAACTCCCAGATCTCTATCTGCCTGGGTCTGCCTCCTGGGTGCTAGGAACTTTTGATAACAGTAGTGAAGTCCACTTTTCTGAAAGGCTTAGAAGGAGTTCAGGTAGAGTGGAGCCAAGGTGGGGCTTAATTAGGTTTCAGAGCAGGCAGGGAACTAGGCCTTGCTTAAGAAAGCTTTAGGACATGATGGATGACCATGGCCAGTCTTGAGTAATGAGAAAACTTCTATTCTCTTATGGAGGCTCAGCCTCAACCTCATTCAGGGGCGGGTAAGACAGCTCTGAACCATTCTTCTTTTTCCTTAAAGCTTGTCTCCTGGTCGAGGAAAGGATTTCAAGTCTCGGAAGGACAGAGATTCTAAGAAGGGTGATGAGGATGAGCATGGAGACAAGCGACCTAAGGTAAGGCGGGCTGGCACCTCTGCTCCTTCAGGGGATGGCCTGGAACTCACAGAGATCCGCCTGCTTCTGCCTCCCCAGTGCTGGGATTAAAGGCGTGCGCCACTGCCACTACTACCAGTGCCCAGCTAAGGAAGAGAATTTTTTTTTTTAATGATTCCTTTATATTTTTTATGTGCATTATGTTTTGTTTGCATGTATGTCTGTGTGAGGCTGTCAGATCCCCTGGAACTGGAGTTGTAGACATATGGGTACTGGAAGAGCAGCCAGTGCTCTTAACCTCAGAGCCATGTCCTAGTTCCATGAGGAAGAATCTTTATAAACCCAGTTCCCATGTCTCATACTCAGATCCAGCCACTGTCCCTGGAGGAACTTCTGGCCAAGAAAAAGGCTGAGGAGGAAGCTGAAGCTAAGGTAAGACTGTGGATTAATGTGCTCTGACTGCTACAACAAATGCCACCACTGGGCAGCTTCAGCATCAGCATTGGAGCTCTAGGACTGAGAAGCCTTGGCTGCAGTACCAGTGGTTACCACTGAGGCCCCGTTCGCAGACGCAGACGCCCATGCCTTTTCTGTCCTTACGGTCACCTCTGTGGGCTCATCTCCTCAGTATTGATGTGTTTTTTCTCATGGAACTACCATGCCAGGCGGCTGCTGTGTCCCCACCATGCCACCTGACTACTTGCAGCAAAAGCTTTAGTCCATAGCAGAGTCCTAGGCCTCCATGTGTCTTTATCAATATTCTTACGTGGATATTTAGGGCCTTCCTGGGTCTCTGTGGCAGTGATGTGGCTAGATGCTGTTAACCATTCCCTTCTGTCTTGAAGCCCAAATTCCTCTCTAAAGCAGAGCGGGAAGCTGAAGCTTTGAAGCGGCGGCAGCAGGAGGTGGAGGAGCGCCAGAAGATGCTCGAAGAAGAGCGGAAGAAAAGGAAACAGTTCCAGGATCTGGGCAGGAAGATGCTGGGTTGGTTTTCTGTCCTGAGTAGAAAGGGTGGGATGAAGTTACGGAGAGGGATAGAAACTAGGCTGTAGCTCCTGGTAGAACTTGCCTGCCATTCAAAAGGCCCTGGGTCTGATCTCTAACCCTTGCAAAAAGAAAGGGAGGATGGAGGATGGGAACTTTTTGTTCCAGGGTTTGGAATGGTGAAAGGTCATGGAAATATGTTAGGTCCCCTTCCCCCCACCATGTCCACTGTTAGGTCCCACTTCCCCCCCTCACATGCACTGTTAGGTCCCTTCCCCCCCATGTCCACTGTTAGGTCCCCTTCCCCCCTCACATGCACTGTTAGGTCCCTTCCCCCCCATGTCCACTGTTAGGTCCCCTTCCCCCCCATGTCCACTGTTAGGTCCCTCCCCCCCATCATGTTCACTGTTAGGTCCCCTTCCCCCCCTCCCCATGTCCACTGTTAGGTCCCCTTTCCC
>NC_034606.1:63207177-63236627 GCF_900095145.1 Mus pahari | reverse complement strand
CACTGTTAGGTCCCTTCCCCCCCATGTCCACTGTTAGGTCCCCTTCCCCCCCATGTCCAATATGAGGTGTCTCCTCCCCATCACCCTCACTGCTAGGTCCCCTTCCCCCCCTCCCCATGTCCACTGTTAGGTCCCCTTTCCCCCCATGTCCACTGTTAGGTCCCCTTCCCCATGTCCACTGTTAGGTCCCCTTCCCTCCCCCCCCCCCATGTGCACTCACTTTCCTCACTTGTCCCGATTGACTGCGTGCCTCCCACTGAGCTCTTTCCACAGCTGTCCTTCTTTGTCTGCAGAAGATCCTCAGGAAAGGGAACGGAGAGAACGGAGGGAAAGGATGGAGCGGGAGACCAACGGAAACGAGGATGAGGAGGGGCGGCAGAAGATACGGGAAGAAAAAGACAAGAGCAAGGAGCTGCACGCAATTAAGGTACGGGCTCAGACCCCAGACCAGAGTTGGTCGTTTCTCTCTCTGTCTCAGGTCAGGACCTCGAGGCTGACGAGCTCTGTGCTTTCCTTGATAGGAACGTTACCTGGGTGGCATCAAAAAACGGCGCCGAACGAGGCATCTCAATGACCGAAAGTTTGTGTTTGAGTGGGATGCGTCTGAAGACACCTCCATTGACTACAACCCCCTGTGAGTAACTCTGTGCCCACATCCTGGGGCTCAGACACTGGGTGGTCCAGAAGAAGCTAGCGGGTCTGGGATGAGGGAGGGATTGACCAGTCTTCCTGAGCTGGGGGAGAATCGGTGCGCATCGGCAGGCTGCCCTTGCTGTGAGTAGCTCATCTCTCTGTCTGCACCCAGGTATAAAGAACGGCACCAGGTGCAGCTGTTGGGGCGAGGCTTCATTGCAGGCATTGACCTCAAGCAGCAGAAGCGAGAGCAGTCACGTTTCTATGGAGACCTGATGGAGAAGAGGCGAACCCTGGAGGAAAAGGAGCAGGAGGAGTAAGTGATTGGGCACAGTGCGGAGGCCACGGCAAGGAGTGAACTGATTTTGCTTAACCTCCATCATGTCTTCTTCAGAGCAAGACTCCGCAAACTTCGCAAAAAGGAGGCCAAGCAACGCTGGGATGACCGCCATTGGTCCCAGAAGAAGTTGGATGAAATGACGGACAGGGACTGGCGGATCTTCCGTGAAGACTACAGCATCACCACCAAAGGTGGCAAGATCCCCAACCCCATCCGGTCCTGGAAAGACTCGTCTCTGCCCCCACACATCCTTGAAGTCATAGACAAGTGTGGCTACAAGGTAAAGGGGCAGACTGACCCAGTACATCTGCCAGCTCCTCTGACGTTTTAGGACTGCAAATGTAGTTGGGACTGGAGAACTCTGTTCCTTCACCATCCTTCGTATTCTCTGCCCACGGCACCAAACTTAACTATGCCTGTCACTTCGTGGTGGAAATATGGGCCTTTAGGGCTTGTGTTTTCCCTTGGGCCCCCTTTTCCTATATGTCTTGGGTATATGATGGTAGCAGGTTTTGCCCACTGTGTTAGCTCTATCCCAGGTGGTGTGATTCTCCACCCATTACTTTTGTTCTGGGTCACTGTAGGAGCCAACACCTATCCAGCGTCAGGCCATTCCCATTGGGCTGCAGAATCGTGACATCATTGGTGTAGCTGAGACTGGCAGTGGCAAGACAGCAGCCTTCCTCATCCCATTGCTAGTGTGGATCACCACACTCCCCAAGATTGACAGGTAGGCGCAGCTTGCCATCAGTGGCTGGATGGCTGGGTCGACGGATGAGGCGAACCAGAATCAGGAGATGTTTTGTTTGTTGTCTGTTGAGAGAGCCTGTAGTCCCTGGGTTATCTTTGTGTCTGATTTTTACACGGGATCACCAACCTGCTCATTCCCATAGTTGCTCTAAGAGTGACTTTGTCTTGATCCTGCTTGTGGTCGATGAGACCAAAGCTTATGGAGATGTGGGATACCCCATTTACCACAGGATCGAAGAGTCAGACCAGGGCCCTTATGCCATCATCCTGGCTCCCACCCGTGAGTTGGCACAGCAGATTGAGGAAGAAACCATCAAGTTCGGAAAGCCACTCGGTATCCGCACTGTGGCTGTCATCGGCGGCATCTCCAGAGAAGACCAAGGCTTCCGGCTACGCATGGGGTGTGAGGTTGGTTTCCCAAACGAGCTTTAATTAATTACAATAATGTATACCAACAATGCTAGTAATTAATGGGCATCACAGCAGCCATGTGAGAACAGATAGTGGTAGGGATTGTACACTGTTTCACAGATGAAGGTGAGGGTAATAACTCGTCTGCAGTCTGACAGGGCTGTCAGTGGGCCCTGTAAAGGAGGGAAGAGTTCATAGCCAGAACCTGTGTTCTTACTAAAGCATGGTGTTGGCAGGTATTCCTTAGAGAAGAAGATAGAGAGATCCTGTAAGGATAGGAGAGAAGAATTCTTGTGTAGACCTCTCAGTGTTGCTCCTTCCACAGTGCTCCCTAACCTCCTTCCACAGTGTTCCCTAGCCTCTCCTTTCACAGTGCTCCCTAGCCTCTCTCCTTCCACAATGCTCCCTAGCCTCCTTCCACAGTGCTCCCCAGCGTCTCTTCTTCCACAGTGCTCCCTAGCCTCTTTCCTTCCACAGTGCTCCCTAACCTCTCTCCTACAGTGCTCCCCAGTGTCTGTTCCAAAGTGCTCCCTAGCCTCTCCTTCTGTAGTGTTCCCTAGCCTCTCTCCTTCCATAGTGCTCCCTAGCCTTTTTTCCATCTAAGCTAGTTCCTCCTAATTCTCCCACCTGTCTAACTAACCCTCCATCTTATTTAGAAACCCCATTCACTCCAGAGGGAAACAGAAGGTACCAGATGGTTTCATGTCCATTCTCTGGGACCTTAAGTCCCAAATCTGGCTGGAGGTTGAGGTCCAAGTTCCTTAGCATTGAGGGTCTGTTGCCTAGATGGGTAGATAGTTCACAACAGAGGGGGGGAAAAGGGGCGTTGTCTGCTAAGGCCATCTATGATTACACTGTGTCTTCCAGATTGTGATCGCCACCCCTGGACGTCTGATTGATGTGCTGGAGAACCGGTACCTGGTGCTGAGTCGGTGTACCTATGTGGTTCTGGATGAGGCGGATAGGATGATTGACATGGGCTTTGAGCCAGATGTGCAGAAGATCCTGGAACACATGCCTGTCAGCAACCAGAAGCCAGACACAGATGAGGCTGAGGACCCGGAGAAGATGTTGGCCAACTTTGAATCAGGAAAACATAAATACCGTCAAGTAAGTCAGCTTTCTTGGGAGAAGCTGAACCAGTTCCTAAGTCTTGTTCTCAGACCTTCCTTGCCCAGGGAGGGCCCACTGCACATGCCTCCAGCGTGCTAGCACTGCTGCACATGCCTCCAGCATGCTAATACCACTCACTGCACATGCCTCCAGCGTGCTAGCAGTGCCTGTGTACAGTCCTCTGACAGGCCAAGGTGTAGAGCCATTTAGCTTAGCCTGGAAAGCTGATTCTAGAGGAAGGAAAAAGTGCCAGGCATAGCGGCTCATGCCTAAAGCCCCAGCATTCAGAAGGAGGCAGAAAGACTGCCGAGACTGAGGCTAGCTTGTCTTATATGTGAGTCCCAGGCCAGTCAGATCTGTGTAGCGAGATCCTGTCTCAAGCTAAACAGAAGTAAGGACTGAGGGGCTGGTAAGGACATTGGCTGCCCTTCCAGAGTTCAGTTCCCTACAACCACATGGTGGCTCATGAGCATCAGAGAGGGATCTGATGCCCTCTTCTGGTGTGTAGGTGTAATACAGAGAAAGCACTCATGGATTAAAAAGAAGAAATAAGATAAGCTGCTTGGTGGTGCACCTTTAATCCCAGCACTTGGAAGGCAGAGGCAGGTGGATCTCTGTGAATTTGAGGCCAGTCTGGTCTACAGAGCGAGCTCCAGGACAGCCAGGGCTACACAGAGAAACTCTGTTTTGAAAAGCCAATAATAATAATAATAATAATAATAATAATAATAATGGTGATGATGATGTCAGGACTCAAGATGCTACCTGGATCACAGGTGGTAGCAAATGCTCCCAGTTCTTCCTAGCAAGAGACGAAAAGGCAAAGAACAGTTTCCAGGGTGACTGTGAGAGATTTATAGCAGGACTCATTTAATGGTTTTAGCCTGAGTGGGCTACTTGTGTTGACAGTAGGGTCTGCAGTTCTGTCTGCCTGGGCCTAGGGCTGAACCTCCTGTTTTATAGACAGTCATGTTCACGGCTACTATGCCCCCAGCGGTGGAGCGTCTAGCCAGGAGCTATCTTCGGCGACCTGCTGTGGTGTACATTGGCTCTGCAGGCAAGCCCCATGAGCGGGTGGAACAGAAGGTCTTCCTCATGTCGGAATCAGAAAAGAGGTATGGGGGTGGCTGAGCTGAGAAACCTGGCTGCTTTTGTCTGACACTTTCTTTCTTTGTGGGGCGGCTGTCGGGTGGGTGCTTTGCTGTCTCCTTTGCAAGGTCTCTGTTGAGGACTTTGGAGTTCATTCATTGCTTTGGTTGAGTGTTGTGTTTACTAAGTCTGGGGGGGTATTGTGTGCCTCACTCTCCTCCCTCCCACCCCCAGGAAAAAGCTGCTGGCAATCTTGGAACAAGGTTTTGATCCACCTATCATCATTTTTGTCAACCAGAAGAAGGGTTGTGACGTGTTGGCCAAGTCTCTGGAGAAGATGGGGGTACGTCTGGCAGGCAGAGCAAAGCCAACCCTGGTGCTGCTGCTCTCTGAAACTAGGGATGGAGTGGGGAGTGTTGGCTCCCACTCGCTGTTTAATCTTTACACCATCTAACAAGCCGGGGCCAAGAGAAAGGAGTGAGAACTGATCGGTTACTAGGGGTCCCTTCTAGTCCAGCCACAGCAGACAGATGCCGATCTCTGTCTGACAGGTGGGGCCGGGGAGGCAGGTCCTGGCCTGGCAGAGTGTGAGGCTGTAGGCAGCGGGTCTGTGCTCAGATGAGCACCATGAGGATGGAGAGGGGAGGGGTGCGATGACCAGGCCTGTACGGCTAACAAGGGAAAAGGACTGTCCTCTCTACTTAGCTCCTGACTCCTTAGCCTTCCTAGCCCGTTACCTCCCCACCCTGCCTGGCTCTTCTTCATCTCAGCACACTGGGCCTCCGTCCCTGTCCTACCTGCCCCCCACAGAACGCCGTGTTGTCTTTCAGTTCTTGCTCTAGCTCCCATGTTCTTCCCTCACTTCACTGAACCCCTTCTCTGGCTTCCTGTGCCCTCTCCTGCCGTCTGCTCTCTCCCACCTTCTGCTCTTGGACCTCCCTATTCGCACTGCTCTCCCTGAGCCCATTGCTTTCTACCTACAGTACAACGCCTGTACACTGCATGGTGGTAAAGGCCAGGAGCAACGAGAATTTGCATTGTCCAACCTCAAGGCTGGAGCCAAGGATATTTTGGTGGCTACAGATGTGGCTGGCCGTGGTATTGATATCCAAGATGTGTCTATGGTTGTCAACTATGATATGGCCAAAAATATTGAAGGTGAGAGCCTGGGAAGGTAGCTTCCCTTGAGGATTAGGGGAGACTGCTTACGTTCTCCCTCTCAGAGTCAGGGTGCACCGGAAACCTCTGCTTCAGTCTGGGGTGACATCCCAGCGTCAAGGAGGACACTTGACACTGGCTAGGAGAGCCTTGGTGTTGTGTGGGACAAGTTGGCAGTGGGGTGGGGGATGGGCAGAGTCTGTAGACAACAGGAGGTGGGTGGCTTGCCTTTGGAGGTGGTGGGGTGGAAGTTCCTGTAAGAGTGGGTACCACTCGCCAGGAGGACTGGCTTGGTCCCGAGTGACATCATTCTGTTCCCCAGATTACATTCACCGAATTGGCCGCACAGGAAGAGCGGGCAAGAGTGGCGTAGCCATCACCTTCCTCACCAAGGAGGATTCAGCGGTGTTCTATGAACTGAAGCAGGCCATCCTGGAGAGCCCAGTGTCGTCCTGCCCTCCAGAGCTGGCAAACCACCCAGATGCCCAGCACAAACCTGGCACCATCCTCACCAAGAAGCGCAGGGAAGAGACCATCTTTGCCTGACCCAGCGCCTGACTGGAGTAGGAGCCGTCTCTGGAGCTGGTGCCTGCTCTCAGGCCCTCGGGTCCCTTCCTAGGCTCTTTCTTGGACATGGGCTTAGGAAGTAGTCAGGTCCCTGGTCTGGAAGCCTGTGAGGGGCTCCATGGGCACAGGAAGGTGGTGTAGGAGGCAGAGGGGCGCAGGTACATCAGGCTTGGCCCAGCTCTGCCCTTGAAGCCACGCCATCCTCGTCCTGGCTGTGGGGCGGCTGCCTAGCACCACCCTGTCCCCAGCCTGAACAAACACCTGGTCACCCCGAGGGGACTTCCTTAGCACATATGTGACTACTGCAGCAGTTGCCCTGAGTGACCCAGGGGATCTGGCATGATGAGGATTGTGGACCTTGGACTCTGTCACTCTGACAGCTGGCTTCCCATTTGGCATTTAAAGCAGGTCGGGCGCCTTTGGAACTGCGCAGCTCGACGCCACAGGCGCTGTGCACTCTAGGCATCCCTCCCTAGGGAATTTTTTTTTAGATATGGGGACAGGATGAGCTGGCTGTGCCCATCATTAAGTCAGTGGAATTTCTGTTTTCTATTCTCTGAGAAGATAAAAGTTTGTATGTTCTGAGAATAAACACGAAAGTGAAAGGAAGGCCTGGCCCCTCAGCTAGCTCATTTATCTGTGTGGGGCGCGGGGGAGGCATGGCACAGGATGGCAGTGTGTACCTCTCCTGCTTTTCTGTGGAACTAGGGTGAGAGGGAGCGGCCGGAACCGCACTGGAGCCGGGTCCTGGCTTCCCTTACTCACGGGGTGGGTTCAGCCGAGTCTGGAGGACCATAGATGGGTCCTCCATCTCCGGCACAGGCCCAACCTTGCCCCTCAAAGGGAGGCAAGTGTGTGAGTTCAAGTCGCAGCTGCTTGTGGAGCCCTCTGGCCTGAGGCGGGCAGTGGGAAGCTTTGACTCTGTCACTTCCTCAGGTCTCAGAGCAAGTCCCTTGTGTACTGCCAACTGCCTCCTCCAGCCAGCAATTAGGCCCGGGGTGCGGTGTGCCCATAAATACAGTGCCTCTTGCTGGTTCCCCTCTCCACTCATGAATCCTCTGAGATAAAGGGTCAGAACACTTCACCTCTGCAGACTTACAGAGAGCCACGTGAGCGGACAGACCTGAGACACCCAAGGGACTGTGCGTGGTGTTTTATTGGAGATGACAATGAGGTGGGGTGGGTTCTTAATGGAGCATGCTCTGTAGGTCACACGCTAGAGCGGTAAGGCAAGGGTAGCCAGGTGGACGGCTTCGGGGGCTGTTCACTGTGTCCTGTTCCTCTCATCTAACCCTAACTTAAGTGGCAGCTATGAGTCAGGAAGCCCCTATCTTGCAGGAGCCATGGAGGGAAAGAACAGAAATGACAGATGCAAGGGCAAGGAATGCGAAGAGCAAGGGGGGGCCGGAAGCTGTCCCACCCTCTCCCGCAGTCCAGTCTGGCTCTTGGCTTGATTATGCCCCAGTTCCATAGTCTCCCCAGATGCTAAGCTTCCTGATTTGGTGAGGAGGACCGTTTTCTAGCAGAGCTACAGCTGTGAGTCAGTCTGTCCTGCCTCACTTGCACTGCTCCTGTCTTAGGTGTAAGTGCCCACCCCAGCTGATGGGACAGAAGTGCCGCCATGTTGAGCTCTGATCGCTTCATTTCTGCTATGTGGCAGTGGCATGAATGTAGTCCCTTTGCTTAGGATCTACGCCTGCTAGGAACCGTGTTTCTTCTTCCTCAGGCTGTATTGCCCACACTCACACCCTCTCGCTCTTTAGCGGGGCACCCATTCTGGCTGGAAGGCCCCTGCTAAGTGATCCTGGCCTGAGATTGTTGCCCACTGGGGCGGCAGCTTATGCAGGGGGAGGTGCCAAGGATGCAGAACACGGCTAGTACCCGGATGAAAACCTACGGGGTCACTGCCCAAGAGGTGAGGGGCCCCTTGCTTCTCCCCGAACCTTGGGACCACAGTCAGCCCTGGACCTGGGGCTGGGCAGAGGGTTGTGTGAGCTGAACCTAACAGCAGCCTAATGCCAATCTAACTCCAACCTGCCTGAGGTGGACACCCCAGCCACTGTGCCTGTGCCTGCCAGGGTGGGGCAGGAGATGGTCAGTAGCTGTCCTTAGGCCAAGGCCGGTTACGCTGCCAGTTCCGGTCATTGTGGTCATGCTCCGAGTCCTGGGCTAGGAGCCGGTCTTGGGGGTCGTGCCCGTTAGCACTGGGCAGCCCCGATGTGTGTTGGCGGTGAGGCTGGTACAGGTCCTGGTAGGCATCTGCATAGTCCTCCTCCAGATGGCGGGAGCTGCGCTGTGACGATCCGGTCCAGGCCTGGCGGGAGCTCTCGCTGGCCTCATCTGAGGGCATCAGGCTGTCCCTCTCCAGGGGTGAGTGCTCCTCCCCTCGCTCCCCCAGCAGCTGCTGGTTCTGGGGGCCACAATAGCTAAATTAGGGAAGGGAAGTCTGGCCTTTGTAGGGAGATAAGGTTACAAATTCAAGCTCTCCCTTAAAAAGTGCCTGGGAGATAGGTGTTGAGAGAGTTTCTTTTTCCCTAGGAGGACCGCCTGATCTCAGTCACTGTGCTGTCCAATCAGGAAGTCCCTTGACCTCTGTGCCCTAAGGTCTGTGAAGCAGTCAGAGCCAACAGGCTCAGCAATTCCTCGGCAATCCCTCGGCTTCACACACAGACCAAGAACGATCCTTGGTCAGGACGGGAGCTTTGCCTTGGCTGGGGAAGCCTGCACATTTGTGCCCACTAGAAACGGTTACCTGAAGTCCAGGGATGGCACTAGGCGGACCCAGCAGTCCGGGGCCAGGTGCCGGGTGGTGGGTCGCTCGCCAGTAAACCTCTAAGTATTCAGCCAGGTGCTCACAGGCGTCGTCCAGCTGGTTCTCATCCAGAATCACATCGAACGACTCCTGGAGAGAGAGAGGGGAGAGGACACAGGGAGGTTGGCTTCTCCACGGCCACTCTGCAGCTCTACCTCTGCACCGGGGATAGGGCATGGTCGCAGCTGACCCAAACACTCACTGGTGGGCACTGAACCAGCTTATCGTATGCCATCATCTGTACCGTGAGGTGCTTCATCTGTGACTTTCCCCTGGAGCGGATCAGTCGTTGCAGTACCTGATGGGGGGGAAGGGCAGAGATGGGCATGGCGTTTCTCTCAGGGCTCTGGTGAGAACTGGGTCTAGGAATTAGGCACGATTCCCAACTCGTGATAGGACATTAGTACCAGGTGAGGAGGGGTGTCAGGAAAAGGAGCCGGTCACTCCAGGCAGGGCCCAAGCAGAGGTGCACTGTATTCTAGGGGACATCTGGGGGATCCCAGTGACCCAGTTCACTTACCTTTGGGGAGGACACTTTAACAAAGACGATGATGGGAGCCAGTGAGGTCTTGGCAAGTTGTGCTGGGTGGTTGATGGTGTCAGCATCCAACACCACTAGCTGCAGGGATTTGGCCAGCTCAAAAATGCGCTCAATCTCACTCTGCACTTCAGCTAAGGAAGGGAAGCAGCTTACAAGGGGCTCTGGCCACTGCTTACTGCCAGAGCTGCTACAAGCAAGCCTGGGTAGGCCGGGGACTGGGCAAGTGGGGTGGGGGCAGAACTTTGAGGCAGGTGGTGGGGCGTGGGCAAGAAGACAAGGAGATAAAGGATTTCAGTAGCATCAAGTAGGCAGAGAACCAGGAACAAAGGACTCCTCACCAATGCTGGAGCGGGCGGAGGAGCGCTCAATGATGGTCCTCTTGCCAGGATTGTTGAGCACAGAGCGCTTGGCCAGCGAGAGGTCGGCTGTGACGCGGGTGATGGAGATCCTGGAGTGGAGGACCGCACACTGCCATCTAAGCCAAGCGCTCCTTACCCAGCTCCCTGATTCTCCTTGAGAGGAGACTAGCTCTGGGCATGCACGAGGGTGAAATTAACTTTCCTCCCAATAGATTCTCCTCCCGGTTCCAGACCAGGGCAGCTTACCTGCCATCAAACCTGTGTTTAAGGAAGTCGAAGAGAGCCTTCTGCATCATGTCTGTGACCTGGAGGGGAGGGTGTGGCATTGACAGAGGGCCCCCCTGGCAGTGGGAAGTAGAGTTCACACCCTACGAACAGACATTTCTCACTGTGGCAGCTTTGGTAGGAGTAACTCTGGGCTTGGGAACTTCCTCACCTCATAGCCTTTCAGAGAGGGTCCCACCAGCACCACGGGCCGCATGGAGGGCACCACATCATACGGGGGAACATGTTCCGCCTGCAGAATGGCCAGGAGGTCAGACAAAATCTTGGTCTCAGTGCCTACTTTAGGCCTGACTGCTCTGGGGGGACGGGGGCAGAGTAGAGAGTTCTGGGCACCCTCCCCTCTGGTTCTGTAGATGTCAGCAGTGACTGACCAGAAGGGTCCCCAGAGCCAAAATCCATGACCCCCCGGCCCAGGTCCCTTTCTGACTCACCTGCTTTTGCTTCTGCTTGGCTTTTTGGAAAAGGAAATAAAAGATTAAAGTCGGTGGAGGGAAAAGGCCCTGGGGGGCTTGGGAGTCCCTTCCCCTGGGGAGGTAACAGGCTCTCCCTGCTGTTCTGGTCCCTCCACCAGCCCCTTCCCATACAGTACACTGGAAGGACCCCCTTCCACTGTGTCTTATTTGCCTACCCAAGGTGGGTAAGCTGAGGGAAGACTACCTAGAGACGGAGGAGGAGAGCGTCGGTTGCCAATGTCACCCAGGCTGGAAGGGTTCCCAGATCTCCTGACAGAAAGGGGGATGGTAAAACGTCCACACAGTTCTATATGTTAACGTTTGACAGATTAGTAACTTCATTTATGACAGCTGAGCATGTATGGTGTGTGTGTGTGTGTGCACGCACACATATGTGTAAATGTGTAGCTGTCTTCTGTGGGTGGAGTGTTATGTGTTTGGGGGTTTGGAGGTGTGTGTGTGTGTATGTGTGTATGCACACACGCGTGTGTGTAAATGTGTAGCTGTGTTCTGTGGGTGCAGTGTTATGTATTGGGGGTTGGGGTGTGTGTGTGTATGCATGTGTGTGTGTGTGTAAATGTATAGCTGTGTTCTGTGGGTGCAGTGTTATGTATTAGGGGTTGGGAGGTGTGTGTGTGTGCACATGTGCATGTGTGTAAATGTGTAGCTGTGTTCTGTGGGTGCAGTGTTATGTGTTTGGTGTGTGTGTGTGTGTGTGTGTGTGTGTGTATTGACTCTCAGCACTGTTCTCACCGGGCCTTCTGTTCCTGTTTGAGCCGGATGCTCTCCAGGCGCTGGGGGCTGGGGATGAAGGCGATGTCTCCACCCTCTTTCACTAGCCTCCCGATCCACCAGTCATTGCTGTACTTCTGGGAGGGAATGAGAAGAGGGAGGAGCTGCGTTGAGAGGTGCCTGCCCAGGGAGGACTCTGGGAAGCTGGCACCAGGAAGGCAGAGGAAGGGCCAGGGAGTGTGGAATGGCATCATAGAACAGGGCAGCCAGGTTCTGTGAAGCCTCAAGCCGTTGCGCTTCTGAGTGTGGACTCCTGGATGTCACAGGACACCGCTGGCTGGTGAGTTATTCCACCCTCCCACTTAGACACAGAGCTCAGGACCAAGCCAGGTCTGAGGATGGTGGGAACCTTGGAATCAGGTCCCGAGTGAGGGGCATACAGGTGTGCACACAGATGAAACTGGAGGACCTGGGGAACTATTTTAGATACAGAACTAAAGAGGCACTGGGGCCTGGCACAGCAAACAGGAGTAGGCTTCTGGGGAGAATAAGGTTCATTACCTCTTTAATGTGCAGAAAATCTTTGGCCTCAAAGTTGACTCCAGAGCCCTGGACCGGGCACTCCTCATCCAGAACTCCACAGTAGCTGACATTGGTCCTCACAGCAAAGGCCACAGGTTTGTGCTGGGGAATTTGATCATCAGGGCAATGAGAGACAGATGCCTCAGGGTACCTCACGGGGAGGCAGAAGCCCCAGAGAAGAAGGCTACTGCCTGCTACAGGCATACACTTTTCCACACATAAGTACACCCTGACATGACCCTGGGGTCCCCAGGTCCTGCACAGACTTGCACTCAGCCTGGCCCCCTGCCTGCCTGCAGGTATACCTTGGCTCTTTCCAGCTGCTGCTGAGCCTGACTCTCCACTTCTCGCCGGGCACTCTCCCGATCCTCCTCCAGGGAGACGTCTGAGTCCAGAGAGGGGCGGCTGGTGTAGGAGTCAGCTGAACCCTGGACAGACGGGAGAGTTTGTGTAATAGTCCTCCTAATGCAACTTTTCCATCTTCTAGGGGATGACTTGACCCCCTAAACTGCCTTCTGTGTGCCTCCTGGTGCCTCTAAGGCTCCATGGAAGCTGCCCCAATCCGTATGTGCGAAGTACAGGGCCTTCTACCCCACACCTATTTATATCATAGTTCTGAACAAAATCTTCACTTTTCTCTCTTTTCTCCCCTCTACTAAATACTAAAATACTAAAGATAATATATTCGGATGGTGACCATGCCCTCTTATCTCCACGAGAGCCTGAAGCAACCTGGACATTATTCCTTTAAGATGACTGGAAAGAGTACAGCTAGCTAACTAACATGTGCCAGCTGGAGCTCGGTGTGGGGGTGCACACCTATAATTCCAGCTCTTGGGAGGCCGGGTTTAGTAGCTAGAGAGTCAGAGACTTTCTGGGCTATATGAAGCCTACTCCCCTGTACCCCCCCAAAGCAGGATAGTATAAAGGCATTTCAAACAAGATGGATGACCTGAGGTCACTCCAGGGAACCAACAGAAGTAGAGAACCCGGGCTGGAGAGATGGCTCAGCGGTTAAGAGCACTGACTGATCTTCCAGAGGTCCTGAGTTCGATTCCCTGCAACCACATGGTGGCTCACAACCATCTGCAATGGGATCTGATGCCCTCTTCTGTACTCACATACATAAAATAAATAAATCTTAAAAAAAAAAAAAGCGCCGGGCGTGGTGGCGCACGCCTTTAATCCCAGCACTTGGGAGGCAGAGGCAGGTGAATTTCTGAGTTCGAGGCCAGCCTGGTCTACAGAGTGAGTTCCAGGACAGCCAGGGTTATACAGAGAAACCTTGTCTCAAAAAAAAAAAAAATAGAGAACCCATCTCTGAAAGTTGTCCTCTGATACACGCACACACACACACACACACACACACACACACGAGTTAGACAGTGGTGTGTTACCTGGACTAAAGAGTTATTTTCAGGACAGCCAGGGCTACACAGAGAAACTCAATCTTAAAAACCAAACCAAAACACACACAGACACAGACACAGACACACACACACACACACACACACACACACAGAGAGAGAGAGAGAGAGAGAGAGAGAGAGAGCTGCCTGCCTCTATCTCCCAGGTACTGGTGTACCCCCACAGCAGGCTTCCAACAAAGTTTTGAAAGCTGTTAAATTTGCCACCTTGAGCCTTGCATGTGCGGACTACAGACCCCTGGAGTCACCTCCCCTTTCTCCCCCCACCCACTTTCTTTCCTTCCCACACCTGTGGGGACAGGGAACTGGGCGTGTGGAAGCAGCAAGAAGCAACACACGGCTGTCTCCCTGGGTACAGGCGAGGCCTCACACCAACCATTTGCTCTGTATCTCTATCTTTTCCCTGGGCCCAAGGGATATCAGGGCCTGGAGGGAGACTGTGCTGCTGCCAGGCAACCCAGCTGAGATACAGGACCTCAGGGATGCCTTTGGTAATGTGAAGGGACAGTCACTGAGTCCTGCTCAGAGTAGGAGCATACATCTGGAGGGTTACAGAGTTCACCTTCAGGGCCATGAGGAAGATGCCAGACAGGTAAGGGAAGTTCGACTTTGAGACAAGCAGCTGAAAGTTAAGATAACTGGATTAGGGAAAAAGACATCTCTCCTGACTCAGTTTCTCCTTCTGGTGTGCAGGAGCCTGGAAGAATTCTTCCCTGTGTTCTGAGATGTCAGCGGTACAGAAAAGCTTAAGAGGCTAGGTAAAAGTAATGCGTGTAAGGAAAGAGGTTTCAGAATGTTGAGGTTGAAGAACAGTCCCTTAAAGCCACTGGCTATGACTACCTACCTACAAGCAACAGAGGCCAGACTCTCTTTGGAAAAGGCAAACTCACACCCCTGCTGTCAACCAGGCCTAGAGCCCAGCCCTTCAGTGTACAAGAGGGCTGGTCAGCTAGGTGTCCGGCAGCCCTAGGATCTGAGCTGAAGGCTGTGTCTATTGTAAACCAAACGACTTGAGGCAGCCTCAGAACTGGAGTGGGGGTTGGGGGGGAGACCTTTGGTTTTGCAGAAGTACAGGCCCTCGGCTGCCCACCTCTCTCCAGCCATGGGAGAACAAGACCTTGACGCGGGGTGAGGGACCCCCCCCCCCCGCAAAGCTGTGGGGTGTGGCTGGCAGAAGGGATAGAGAGACCCAGGAGGATGACCACCTACTGTGTGCACATCAGTACCCAGCAGGTGTTGGAAGAAGTGTAGCTTTGACCTCCCCAGAGCCAAGCTCTCAACCCCTTTGGGCTATCTAGGCTTGGTGACCACTTAACCCTAGAGAAAATGACAGGGTCTCTCCCTAAATTCTTTAATGGGTTGTGATCTGAATGGAAGCCACTTTCCCTAATTCCCATGGCCTGGGGGGTTGTGTATGCTGCTCTGGTACCAATTAGGAAGTAGGTAGCAATCTACCCCAAAGAATGGTAGGCTCTGGTTTCCCCACCCTTTATGCCCCCAAAGCCAGAGCGTCTCAGTACACTGGAGCTGCTGGAGTTGGCACAGTGCCCTGGTGGTGCCCCCCTTGCCTGGTGAGTGTGTGGGCAGGCTGCAGCTCCTCTCTTGCCTGGCACGGGGGGAAGAAGAGGAGGGAGATGAGCCCAGTGGATTTATTTAGAGCCTGATCTCCCTCCTACTGCTTCAGAGGGGGCCTCAGGGAGAGCAAGGAGCTGGGCGGGAGGAAGGGAAGTTGGGGGGGGGGAAGAGATCCAAGAACCTGGGAAGGTCAGGAGGGAGCAATGGGTCAGCAGGCTGCCCTCAAATAACATCCAGGTGTCAGTCTCCTGCTGCGTCAGCCCGGCTTCTCACCAGGGATGAGAAGGTAGCTCCTTGGGCCCCTCAGCCCTGCAGAGAGGTCTCTCCTCCAGCTCATCCTGACTCCCAGGGCTACGCCAGCTGTCCCTTCAACTGTCAGAAAGACGTGCCCACCAGAGCTCTCAGCACCACCTCTCTGCTCTCCCTTGCAATGCAATTAACCCCAGAGCCCCATGGAAAATTGGGCCCCAAAGGAGCCTGGTCCCAGAATCGACTGACACATGCCTGCTCTAAGGCTCACTACTCCTCTTTCCTGAGCCAGAGACGGAAGGCTCCACCTAATCCTGCCAGGGGACCCTTTCAAGCCCTGTTAGTGGTCCTTTCCCATATCGCGTGGGATGTCTGAGGGAAGACTGGCGACGACTCCGAGGGGCTCTGAAGCTGACCCCCGACTCTTGTCCCATCTTTCCAGGCAGACTTTCTGCTCTCTGAGCTCCGGGAATCACTGCCTAATGAGCTGATTTGTCTCAGTAGGTCAGGAGATAAAAGCAAAGAGAAGAATTAAATATTTATTGGTTGCCTGGTCTGAGCAAAGAGCTTCCTTTCCATCCCCATGCCCTGAGCTCCCCGGCCTCACCTCCAGGCCCTCCTCAGCAGGGGGCTAGACTGAACTCAGTCTGATGGCCCACCCCTGTGGTTGGTGGCCTTTCCAAGAAGCTGAGCTAGAGGCGGTGGTGAGGAGAGCAGTCAAGGCCACGCACAGGGATGGTGGGCAGAGAGGAAAGAGACCTCAAGTTGTAGAATTCCTGTCTGCAGAGGTTGGTACCCGAGTCGCTAATGTTCTTCCAGCTCCCTAATTTGTCATTTACTTGAGGCACAGGTCCGGAGTGTCTCCCCCGGAGCTCAGCTTTCCTTGTTGTGTTCAGACCCCATGAACCCAGGATATGGAACTCCAAATGTTCCATGTTCCCTCTAAAACCCTCGGTGCCGGGGCCTTCTGTCCTTCCCTCCTCAGCCTCCTATGTCCCGAGCTTTGGGGCCACCTGCTCGAGCCTTCCTTCCCCCTACCGCGTCCCTCTGTGCTGGGATACCTGGCTATGAGAGACCATCTTCCCACTTTCCTAGAGAGCCCCCCGCCGGCTTACGCGCGCTGCCCCGCTCGCTGCCAAGGCGTTTTTCAAAGTGCAGAACTGGGGGGAAGGGTTGAAGAGAGAGAGAGAGGTGTCATCCCAACTACCCCATCCCCACCCCCACCCTCCCCCGTGGCCACTCACCGCCTCCGAGTCCTCAAACCCGGGCACGTAGGAGTCGTCATACATGGGGGAGTCCGGGGTGGGGTGGGGGGAGCGAGCGGCGCCGGGGGCGAGGACGGCGGGCCGCGCCCGAGATGCCACCGAGCCGCGCAGCCCTGCGGGCGGCGGCGGAGAGCGCGAGCGCGAAGGAAGGAGCGAGCCGCGAAGACCAGCTGCTCGCAGCTCAGATCACCGCTCCCCTCCCCACCCCCCAGCCCAGCCGGTCCCACCCCGAGCGCGCCAGCGCGGCTGAGGAATCTGCCGCCGGCTCCCACAACAATAGTGCCCGCCCACCTGACCCCCTCCCGGGAAGACGCGGGCGGCGGGGGCGCGGCGGCCGGGGGGGGGGGAAGAACGCCGGGGCCGCGGAACCGGGCGCACGCGAGTCGGGAAGGTGGGTCCCCGGCACCTCCGGGGCCGGGGCGGCGGGGAAGAAGGGCGGAGAGGCTGCAGGCGGGGCGGATCCCGGCGGGGAGGAGGCGGGGCGAGGAGAGATGCGGAGACAGGGACTCTCGCAACCCAGGAACTGCTCCGCCGGGAAACAAAGGGCTGGCGCGGGGGAGGGGAAGGGGAGAGACGCCGCGACCAGACGCGATCCCGGTGGAGAATCGAGAGGGTGCGGGTGGCGGGGAGGATGGCTGGAGAGAGAGGAGGACTGGAGGCAGGGAGAACGCGGAGACAGGAAAATGGAGATGTAAAGGAGGATGGGCAGCAGATGGGGAGAGGTCTCAGGTGATCTGGCAATGTCGGCTCTCTGCAAGTCCTGGAGACACCCAAAGCAAACCCCGCAATGATACTAGGGAGAAATGGTTTTGAGCTCCCAGACCCGTGCCATGAAAGCAGCTCCTGCCACAACAGGTGCCCGGCCCTCTCCGTTCCGGGCTGCGGTAAAGGGCCGACCCTTAAGAAGGGGGAAGTTCGGGCACGGTGGCTAGGCCTCCCCACACCTGTTGCACGGGCAGATTTCATCCAAGTTAAGCCGGGATGGCGATTCTCTTCCTCACTTCCCTGCAAGGATTGTGCCAGACATTGCCAAAGCATCCGGGGGAACTGGGGCAGAAAGGAGCTGTTTTAGGTGAGCCTAAAGGATGGAGGCAAGGAGGGCGCTGTGGGTGGAGCAAAGGTGGGATCCTGACGACGAGGTTGGGAAGGAAAGGGGTAAAGCCTACCGCTTTGCAAAAGACCAGAAATACGGTGTGCAGGATGCTGGTTCTAATCATCCGGCACCATTCAGCGCCCCCACCCCGCCATTCGAGGAAAGAGCCGCGTCTTAATCTCGGAAGAAACCTTCCAAAAGCTGTCATCATTTGAGCTCCCTCCCTTTTTACATTCCCCCCCCACACACACACACACGACCAAAATTTTCCTTTTGCACTTTAACCTCCTGCTTGGGTATCCCAAGAGGATGTGAGGCAGACATCAGCCTTGCTTGGTGTCTCGCTTTCTCAACTCAGCCCTTTGCCACTTCTAGCTCCTGAAACCCCGGAGGGTGTAAGTTCAGGACTCTTGCCCATCCTTGGCCCTTCTGGTTACAATTGGGAAGGGTTCAAGAGATCTATAGAAGGGTCTGTGTGGTAGAAAGGAGAGGAAGACCACCCACCCAAGCCAACAGGCTTCCCACCTATGTCTTATCTTCCTGTTCCCTCGATAAGAAAAAGATGGGGGGGCTCATCTAATGACACCTAGTCTGTCTCCTTCTGACTGAAGGACTGGCAGGCAACTTTATTGGAGCCCTTGTGTCTGAGGGCACCAGCTGCGACTGGGGGAGGCAGCTTCCAACGCTCCAACCCAGTGTGTTTGGGGGTTAGTACCATATCTTCTGTGTCCCCAAGTACTGCCTTGTCCTGTACCTTCCTTTTCCTTTGTCTCCTTAGTCCCCTCTCTCCTCCCAGAGGGTGGAGAAGTGGGAAAAAGTAAGACCCTTCCGGCTCTCTTCTCCTGGAAGAGGGTCCGGTCGGGAATCTCCTCCCCTGGCCTCTCTCATTTTGGGACTGTCCACCCACGGGGGTCCCTGGCAGCAGATTTGCTATCAGCCTCACGGGGACCTTGTTGTCCTCATCCCCAGCTGGGACAATGGTGTCTAAGTCGGCCTCTGAGAAATTCGTTGCCATGCCAACCACCTCCCCTGGAGATGGGTTCGAGTTCCTCATACCTACAGGCATCCCCTGGGTCCTGCAGGCATGATCTTCGCTCCCTCCTCCTGTACCTCTGAGCTGCCACAGAGTGTCCACTTCATTTCTCACTACGGCCACACCTGCCTATGTCAGTTCTCCTGCTAATCCAGCTGTGGAAGCAGGATCGAGGAAGAAAGCCTTAACCGACCAGGTGTGGGAGCTGAGAACCTCCAGAAAACTCTAACTGGGCAGCAAGTGGGGAAACTGAGGCAGGAACTGGGAGCTCTACTCCAGGTGGAGGCCCCTCACATTCCAGCTATTAGGTTGCCCCCTCCCCGGGAACTCTGAGAGGGTCACTGAGGGAGCCTGGCACGGCTCTCCTTTCAATAGCGCCCGTTTCTCAGCTCCCCAGTCAGACCTCTCTGCAGGTTTTGCAGGAGGCGCCAGTTCCAGCCTTCCCTTCCTCTCTTACCCAGAGCTCTCAACTCCTGTTTTCGCTCCCGCCCCATGCTGCAGTTTCCCCCAAATGCCGGAGCTTTCCTCCCACCCTTCTGGGGAGGGGGCCCCGGCGGTTACCTCGTTCAGCAGGAAGGTTGCACTGGAGTCAGAAAAAGACATAGACCGGGTTAGCGGCCTCTCTCCCTCCCCCGGGCCAGGGGCTCCGAGGCGGGAGCGGGACCCAGCCGCGGCTCTGCACACCGCTCCAGCCTGCACGCCTGGCCTCGCCCCACGCCCGCCCAGCTCCAGCCGCCTGCTCCCTCTCCTCGCTCCTGGTTCCACCCCTTTCCCTCCTCCTCCCTCCTCCCTTCCTTTCTAGCCTCCTCCTTCTGTTTCTCCCGCACTTCCCTCCTCTTTCAGTCTAGTGTGTCTCCACTTCAGTCTTGCCTCCCTACCTCCCCAGTTCCCTATTCATCTGGTGTCTCCCACTGTCCTTCCAATGCCCACCCCTCTTTCCCACCCAGCCTTCCCCTTCTCTCCCCCCCCCCCAGGTCTCCAGGAAAGACAGGGTCTGTGGAGCATTGCCACCGCAGGCTGAGGGCGGGAAAGGTTCAAAGGCAGGCTCTAGGGGGGGGTTGGGTTCGGCTCCCCCAAGGCCCCAGCTCGGTGCATCTAGTGTCCCACCCCCAGCGCCCTAGGAAGAAAAGCCCTCCTGAGTCCCCACCTCAGAAAAGTCAGGTGTTCAGTGCGCTTGACCAAGCCTCAAGACGCCCCTCTGAGTTCTGGGGAAGCCACGACCATCCACCCTGTCCTGGTCCCGACCAGGCTTCTGCAGAATCCTTTAGGGAGACATCCCAGCACGAACGCCTCCTGGGTCGGCTAGGGTACTGCAGGTCTCAGCTCCGCCGAAGGGAAGGTCAAGGCGAGGTGAGGCGGCCGCTTTCCCTACCCGCTGTTAGCGCCCCCTAGGTTCGATGGCCGGGTGTCCGCACCCACCCTCCAGGTGGCTGCATCGGCCGCACCTGCTGACTCCTGCCAGCAGGAGGCGCTGCCGGAGAGGGCGCAGCCTGGATCTAGACCCTGCTGAAACCTCCTCCCCACCCCACCCCCAAGAGCCCCAGGAGAGAACCCCAGGTCGCACTCTGTCCCCACCCATGTGGGGTTCTTTAGAGACACTCTTGTCCCCTCCAGAGCCCTAGACCGCTCTTACCTCCATCCCGGTCTCAGGGCGAGCCCGGGGAAGCCGGGCAGCATCCCAGCTCAGTCTGGGCAGCAGAGAGCACAAAGTCGCAGGACGGCTTCTCGGGTCAGTACCCCTTCTCGTCCCCTTCGGCGGGCACGTCAAAGCGGACAAGCCCAAGTTCTGGCGTGGGAGGGGGGGAGCGAGGGTGTAACCCCAGTCCGCTCGCTCACTACATCCTAAGCGGACTAACCTCTCATTGGTCCTTCCATACCGAACCAGACCCTTCCCTGTTCCTAAGACAGTGACTGCTCCTGGGCCTGGGGCAGGTGGGAGCAGACCCCCTCATGGAGACAGAACTGAGAGATCTAATGACATGGGGTAGCCTCCAACTTTACCTCGGGGTTTTCCAACAGAAAAACTCCCTTTCTCAGCCCTTCTTCGAACCTACTTTTTCCGGGTGGAGGGGGCTCGGGACCCCTCCCCTCCACCTCCCTGTTCCCTGAAGATCTCCGGAGCCTGAGGAGCCTGTCTCTACTCTGCTGACTTTCCACTGGTCCCATTCCAGAGAGAGCTAAGGTGGAAGAGCATCCATTCTCAGAACACTCCATTCCAGGTTCCTCTTGGGCTGGTTTTAACCTGGAAAGTGCCTGGGAGGGCACTGCCCTCCCCCTTCCTCTGTGGTCTGTTCCTGCCACAGATATGGTTTCTTTTCTGCCACCCCTACACACTCAGCTTCCACCCTGGAGAAGAAATACAGGCTTGGGGACAGGGTAGCGGGGTGGGGAGGGTATTAATACTTTTCCTTTTGTCTTGTTGGGGGTTGTCATGGAGGGAGCTAAAGTTTTGCCTCGGCAATAAGACCTGGAGGGAGAGATGTATCCCCCCTCCCCCTCCCTCCTTGCCTCCCCCGCTGACCACAGCTAATGGACTAGCTCCTCTGGGCCTCGGGGCGCTTCAGTTTTCACAGGAGAAGCGATTGTCCCTGGCTTCCCTCCCCCCTCTGCCAGAGCCTACACCCCTGAAGCCATCTCCACCCCTTTAAAACATAAATATCGGTTCTCCGAGTTTATCAGAGGGAATCTGAGATACAAAGGGGAAGCCCACCCTGTTTGATCATTTTTGCAGGCAAGCTGTGGGACCTTGTCCGAATACCAGGTAGGTAGCTGACCTGGACCCCCTGGACCCCCGGGACTCCGGGCCAAAGGCTCTCCTCCCAGTGAGGTGATTGGCAGGCCACATACTCTCCACTTAAGGTCTTTCAGTTCTCTGGTCAGGTTACTTAAGGGAGGCCCTTATTGGATACCTTTGGGGGGGCCCTGCCCCAGCTTGGCCAGTGCAGACCTACCAAACCCTAGGTTCCCACACAAGAGGATGAGGCCAAGAGGCTTCATTATCTCAACCTTCAGGCTCCACTTGCCTCCTCAGAATGCAGGACTCTGCTTATCAACCCTGGTACCTGGTAGTCTGGACATTACCAGGACAGAATCTGTGGCCCACCACATCCATTTTTATTTTATATTATTTTATTTTGTATCTTTTAGACCAAAACATGATGCTTTATCCTCTGAGAAAATTCTTTGGAAGTAACTTCTTCAGGGAATTCCCATTGTCAACTCCAAATATTACTTTGGGAAGTTCCTCTGACATCAAACCTCCGTCTCTCCTGCTGCAATCAGTACTCTCTTCCTGGGCTTCCACCTCTGGGCCTATAGAGTTATTTGATGCTTTGAGGCTCTCTCAGGCTCCATCCCCTGATGCAGCATTTGCTATAAATATGTCTGAAGAGTTTCTTGCTGACAGTGCTCAGAATGATAGCACCTTCTCTCCGGAAGCCAGGCCCCCAGAGGGAACAAGGAGTCAACTATGGCTTCCAGACCCAGCTCTTTCTTGCCTACTCTGAGGCAGACAGTGAGTCTGCTTTGACCATCTGAGGAATCCCTCTTCACTTGAAAGAGGAGAGTGAGTAGCCAGAAATACTTGGCTCTCAGGCTTCTGCTGGTATGGGTGCAGAATAGGGGCTCTGTCAGCTCTGTCAGCGTTTGCTTTAGTCTTTCATCTCAGTTTCCCCTCTAAGACGTTGCATGTACCAGTTGCAAAGAATGGATTCCAGTAGGAACAGGGCCAGCATAGGAACAGAATTCAGGCTGTCCCCGAAGGATGGGACACTGAGAAGGCCAAGTCCCTGATGTGGCTTAGACTTTACCACCATCCCTCCACACTATAGACAAAGAACTGTTCGGCACTCTCCTCACGTTTATGATCCTGAATCCCTCCTCTTGCCACACGCGGGGTCAGCTCAGGTCCTCCACCCCCGCGGTCTGGTCTACAAGCTCTATAAACATCAGCTCTTAGCCAGAGAGGTTGGGGCTGAAGAGATGGGGGTGTGGGGACATCTAAGTGATGGGAGGAGCTCCAACAGAGCAGGACTCCCGAGGCGGGGACAGCTGAGACGTGTCAGGGGACAGAGAGAGGGCTGTGGGCATCATTAGAAAGGTAGCCTGTAGAGGCTCCGGCCAGGGCATGAGGCTGAGCCTGGCATACGCACGGCAGGGAGCTGAGCGAGCGGCTCGCCGAGATCCTTCCGGGTCTGGACCCCAAGTATCAGCCCAGACTGAAACCCTTTTCACAAGGACTAGCCGGCCCTGTGCAGCACACGGGCTTGGAGGTTGGGCCCCTCCCGTGGCTTGTTCTCCCAGCTCTCTGCTCCTCTCAGCCTCCCTCTCCGACCCCAAAGAGCTGTGGCAGCCATCTCTGGCTCAGAATGAGGGCATGGTGCCTGCAGCCTGCTGGAAGATGAATTATTGAAGAGGGCGTAGTGCTAGCTGCTCACCGCTGCTGGCTCTTGGGTCCCGGCACTGCCTGTCACTCTGCAGCTTCTCACTGCTGTGAGGGCTTTGTGGCCTTGGGAAGGATATTGGGGAGAGAGCGGCACCTGGATGGGGGTGGAGGGTGAGGTTTGGAGAGAACCCTCCTGCGAAGAAAGGAGGTGAGGGAATGTCCAGGTGAGGGGGCTGCTCTTAGGATAGAGAACTGACACTCATCTTTGAGCCAGACTGAGGATTAGGAACGGAGGACCCAAGCAGCTGCTGGAAGTTGCAGGTTTGGACTCCTATAGGCCTCAGGTTACAGAGGCAGAAGTTTGGATGTTTGAATGACATGAAAGCAGCTCAGTGACAGGACACTGAGAGTGACCCTGGTGCCTCCCTACACACTGGACTCTGTGTGTGGGAGGAGGGTGGGGTGGCATGGAGCATTAGGGTTCTGAAAGTTCTCCCAGAAAGAAGGCATTTGGAGTCTGAAGACCAGAGGGGGGGGCTGACTCTCGGAGTTACTACTTGTGTGTAGTATTTATTGTCTCAGAAACTGCTCTTTAAAACACACACACACACACACACACAGAGAAAGAAGGGGGCTGGAGTTCAGCGGTTAGGAGCACTGGCTGCTCTTCCAGAGGACCTGGGTTCAGTTCCCAGCACCCATGTGGCAACTCACAACTGTCTGTAATTCCGGTTCAAGGGGATCCTCACACTGATATACATGCAAGCAACAAAACAGTGTCTGCTTAAAAAAGAAGGAAAAAGAAAAAGTGGTTTGGTTTTGTTTTAAAGGAAAAGGAAAGAAGGGCCAAGCAGAGAGACAGTCCAGTGGTTAGGAGCACCGTTTGTTCTTCCAGAGGATCTGGGTTTGATGCCTGGCACCCAAATGGCAGCTCACAACTGTCTGCAACTTCAGTTTCAGGGGATGTGACACCCCCTTTTGACTTCTTTCGGTACCGAGTGTGTACATGATACACAGGCAAAGCACACAGACGCAGAATAATAATAATTTTACTAAAAAAAGGTGGGGGAGGGCTAAGAGCATAGCTCAGCTGGAAGAGCCCTTACCTAGTACACAAGAAGCCTGAAGACCTGGGTTCAATTCTCAGCCCGGAAAAATCCAAGCATGGAGGTGTGTGCCTGTAACCCCAGCCCTCTAGAGGCTCAGCCATTCAGAGAGCCTGAAGCCCTGCCTGTTCCACAGGAGACACCATCAAAATAAAAAAGGAGGGGGCTGGAGAGCTGGCTCCGAGGTTAGGAGGAGCAGTGCACAGTTCTTCCAGAGGACTTGGGTTCCATCTTCAGAACCCATGAGGCGGCTCACAACTCCAGTCTGTAACTCCAGCTTCAGGAGATCCAACACCCTCACACGGACACACACGGGAAAAACACCAATTCACATAAAATAAAAATAAAGCATGAGAGAGAAAGAGAGAGAGACAGACAGACAGACAGACAGACAGACACACACACACACACACACACACACACACACACACACACACACACACACACACACACACACACACACACACAGAGATGACAATCTCCCAGAGGACCCAAGTTTGGTGTTCTGCACCCACATGGTGACTCTTAACCATCTGTAAATCCAGTTCTAGGGGATTCGACTCCCCCTCCTGGCCTCTGTGGGCACAAAGCACACAGACATACATGTAGGCAAAATACATATACAATTAAAACTGGGGTGGGGGGCTGGTGAGATGGCTCAGCAGTTGAGAGCAATGACTGCTCTCCCAGAGGTCCTGAGTTCAAATCCCAGCAACCACATGGTGGCTCACAACCATCCTTAACAAGATCTAACACCCTCTTCTGGAGTGTCTGAAGATAGCTACAGTGTACTGACATATAATAAATAAATAAATCTTAAAAAGAAAAAAAACGGGTGGGTGGGGGCTGGGGAGAATTAAAGGACTAGAATAAAATTGTGTGCAATGGTGGACACCTGTAACTGCCGCTGTTAGGAAGCCCCATCGGGTGGCTTGAGAGTGGGAAGTCAGCCTCCGCAACAGAGTGAGACCCTGTACCGAAACCAAACAAGAGACAACCCACAGAAGGAGAAACACAGGAAAGGACAGCAGCCTCTTGTCACAAAGCTCTGTGAGAACTCTGTGTTCACCACGTGTAGACCACTCTAGCAGAGTTAGGACCCAGAATTCCAGAAACCAGCCAAGTGACTCGGAGTGGAAAGAACCTGGGCAGGGTTAGAGTTGGGGCTTTTAGCCCCTGACCTATGGCTAAACCACTGGGGGCCTTCTGAGATTAAATGACTTTTAAATGCCACAGCTAACCAACAGTTGGATCTTCTCATTTGGGGAACCCAGTTAGTTCTCATTATTGCGCATGCCCATTGGGACTTTCCTCATGTTCAGCATTTGGGACTTCCCCCTGAAAAGTCAGGCTGCCACATCCCATCCCTATCCCCGACCCCACCCCCACCCCCAGTCAGATGCCAGGGCTATTAGCATTTCCATCCTATTCCGTGAGGCCACACCCCTCTCTCCTTTGGATGGTGCAGTAGGGTTTCTTGACTTCCCTCTGAGGCAGCGTGAATCAAGTATTTGGAATGTAGTTCTCAAAGTAATCTTTGATTATTATAGAAGTGTTGCCTATATGTCGCAAAAAGAAAATACAGTTTAGAAGCTGGGTGGGGTAGTTTACAGCCACAATCTCAATTGACAACGAGGTGAGTGGCTGCCCGCAAGTCCAAGGCTGGTCTGGACTAAATAATGGGTTTCAGGTCCGCCAGGCCTAGAGAATGGGATCTTGTTACACGCACACACACACACACACACACACACGAAAATATAGATCAGGAATAAGACAAATCACCTAGGAGCCAGGACTGCTAACATGTCTGCAATCCAGTTAGATTTTTATTTTGTTTTCTCCCTCTTGCAGTGTTACACATGGAGCCCTCTGCCGCTGACCTACACCTCTGGCTTTGGATTCTCCTTTTACATTTTTTTTTTTTTAAGTATGGAATGAGATATAACTGAATTGCCTAAACCACAAATATTAGATAGATAATTTGATGGCCTTTTGCATTTATGTACAGAGATCTACCTCTGTGTAACCAAGTCAATGCCTAGGCATCAACCTCACAAGAAAAGCTTCCTTCTGCCCCCTTCCTAGTTGGCATCTACCCTCCCATGGGCATGACTGTGCAAACACCATTACAGATTCCACTTGCACGTACTTGACCTTTGTAAAACTGTGATGTACAGGCACTCAGTAGTCTATTTTAAGGTTTACATTTTTACAACTTACATGTATGTGGGTGCACATGCTGTCTGTGTATAGGTCAGAAGAGGGTGTTGGATCTCCTGAAGCTGGAGTTACAGGTTGTGAGCCACCCGAGGGGTGCTGGGCACTGAATTTGGGCTCTGCAAGAGCAGCAAGGGCTCCCACCTGCTGAATCCCTCTCCATCCGCGATAACATTGTATTTCTGAAACTGGTCCTCCTGAGCCTCCATGCCAGCAGTAGACTATTCTTAGACTATCCCACAACTTAATCTCTCCACTCTTCACTCTTCTGCTAAGGATGATTCCAATTTGGTCTATAATAAATAAAATTCTTATGAACATTCTGAATATGTCTTTTGGCAATCAAATGAACTTGTTTCTCCTGGGTATATACTTAGAAATGGAATTATAGGATAAAATGTATCCCTTTTAATGCACATAGACAATTTTTTTAAGAAAAAAGAGATTGTAGTGAAATGCTGTTTGAAATTTGCCTTTTTTCATTCAAGAATGTTTTATATTTTTTAATTTTAATGTATCTTTTCTTAGTCAATACCTAATTCACCCCAAACTATCTTTTACAGATGCTGATAAATTCCACTCAGTATCCAAGCAAAGACTGTAGCTGTCTTTTTGCTGTTTTGTGGATTCTTCTTTCTTCCATCCTTCCCCACCCCCATTCTTCCTCCCTTTCAATCCCCTAACACTAAATAAGAGAGAGAAGATACAGAGGAAAGGAAAGAGATCCCTGAGTAAGGTCAGAAAGGGGGCAAAGCATCCTTAGACGACTCCTGCTGATTAGGGGCAAATTTGATCTTTGTGCTCAGGATATCTAATTATTCCTCCTCCTCCTCCTCTTCCTCCTCCTCTTCCTCCTCCTCCTCCTCCTCCTCTTCCTCCTCCTTCTCCTCTTCCTCTTCTTCCTCTTCCTCCTCGGTTTCTTCCTGCACTACAACTACTTAACTGAGACCAACAACAACCAATCAACAACCCCCCACCTCTCAGGGGCCTTAGCATTTGTATACCCTCTAAAAAGGCCCTGGAATTCCAAACATCACACAAGTCCTAGAAATTGTCTGCAGCTGGCAAAATCACACCCCTGTTAGAGCAGGAAACAAATCATAGTCAGCTGCTGTGAACAATCTGAAGCAGCCCCATGTCCTGGATTAAAATGAAAACATATTCCCATCATAGTTCTGTGTTTTTCAAAGATTCTAAAACTCCAGAGTTGTCGCTACAAAAGGCCATGTATTGAATACCCTATGTACGGTGGACTAGCATATCTATTGTCTGCAAACTTTCCTTGGGTCCTAGCAGTCTGTTGACTGATATATTTGTTCCTTGCTATCTGAATCTCTTTATAGCTCCACCATAACTTGGCAGCTTACTTCTAGGGGTGGGGTGAGGGGCAAGTTTGTGGTGGATTCCAGTAGAAGCCACAAGCTGTTCGTAGTCTCATTTTGAAAGGGATATCTCATCCTCTGCAGCATTATACACCTTAGGAAACAATCCTTAGGTCCAAGTCACACAGAGAGCATGGGCTCGCACCCAGGCCAGAATCCCAGGAAGCAGAGGTTGCTGTTGGTTGCAGAGGGGTCTCTTGTAGATATGCCTGTATGACTTGCTGTAGTGTGACCTTGTAGACCCGTGGCTGCTGTTTCAACTGTCCAGCATGGGAGGACACAAGAAGTGGGAGAGGCACTTTCTTGCATGTATCATATTCATCTTGAAAACAGCCCCGCAGTGCTGGGGTGTTGTTCGGTGATTGCCTGCCTAGCATATGCTGAGGCCCTGAGTTCAACCCAAGGCACGGAACAAAGCCAAAAATACCAACAGTGTGCTGGGAAGGCACATCTCTCACCTGCACGTCGCCTGAACTTGACAGCCTTAGGCTCCCTGCCTGGAATCTGTCGCTGGGTTCCCCTTCATTCTAACAGAAACAAAACGGAAACCCAACACTTTAGTCTTCTAAAAGTTCACAGCAAAGGGGCTGCTGAGAAGACTCAGCGGTTAAGAACGCTTGCTGCTCTTGCAGAGGACCCTGGTTTGATTCCCAGCACCCATATAAGTCAGTTCATATATATATGAACAACACACACACACACACACAACCCCCCCCCCCAAGACTCAACAAAATGCACAGCTGCATTGAAGAGAAACAAAGTTCCTGTGCTCTGCAGGTGCACAGTGCCCTCCCACCTGCCAGCTCCCAACAACACAAAGACAGACCACTCCATGGAAAGTCTCCTTTGTGTCAGAGTTGACTCTCAGTATGGGCTGTGTTGGGGTGACTATTTGCACCCATCCCTACAGTTCACCTGGAACTCCACTAGAAACCCAGGGAGTTGGGTCTCCCAGTTCATCCCTCCCCCCACCCAGCTCCGTTGTTTTGTGTGTCCAGGATGGCTTCTGCAGCACTCAGGAAACAAACAAGTAAATAGCTTCACCCAATGTAAAGTTCAGAATAATAAAACAGAGTCAGCCCGGTGTGGTGGCACACGCCTTTAATCCCAGCGCTCGGGAGGCGGAGGCAGGTGGATTTCTAAGTTCGAGGCCAGCCTGGTCTACAGAGTGAGTTCCAGGACAGCCAGGACTACACAGAGAAACCCTGTCTCGAAAACAACAACAACAACAACAAAAACCCCCCAAAACAAAAGCAGTAACAACAGTCACAAACCAGCTTGGAGGAAGCTAAAATGTAAAGTCCACTCCTCTTACAGAGCTGTTCCCCAGAGCCCCATCTCCTGCCGGCATGCCTTCTAGGCAGCTGGCTCCACAACTTAGTCCAGTCCCTTTCCTGTGGCCTTCTGGCCTCCCCGCCTCCCAGCCAGCTCCTCCTGCCTGTTTGCCTGTGGGTGGTTTGGGGACACATTAGGACTCAGAAATACACTATGCACTAGAAATATTCTGATGACCCCATGCAGTGAAAACCAATTCAGCTGTACCTGCTGGGCAGAGCTGGGCACAGACTTATAATTCCAGCTCTGGGAGGTGGGGGACATAGCCAGCTTGTGGCCAGCCTGATTTGACCCTGTCTTAAAACTAAACCAACCATCCAAACAAGCAAAACAAAACAAAACAAAAACCCAACAACAAAACAATTCAATTGTAGAAAAATTAAGGAGACAGACAAAATTGTGACAACTTCCATAACAAATTGATATTTGGAGAGGGAATGTTAAATATGGGACCTTTTTTTTTAAGATTTTTTTTCTTTATGTAAATACAGTGTCCCTGTCTTAAGACACACCAGAAGAGGGCGTCAGATTCCATTACAGATGGTTGTGAGCCACCATGT
>NC_034606.1:63204449-63206107 GCF_900095145.1 Mus pahari | reverse complement strand
TCCCCTCCCCTCCCCTTCCCTCCCTGGAGTTGAATTCTGAGCCTCATGTGTTGCCAGGAAAGAGTTTTGCTCTTGAGCACTGTAGCCATTCCTTTTTCTTCTTAAATTTAAATTTGTTTTGAGGCAAAGTCTCAGCAAATAGGCCACCCCCCCACCCCCCCTCTGTCTCCTAAGTAGATGGACCTGGATTCAGTTCTTGGTACCCACTTGGCAGCTCACAACAGTCCTTACCTTAACTCTAGTTTCAGAAAGACATCTGCTCCAGAAAGACAACAGGCATGCCCCTGGCACACAGACACACATTCAGACAAAGCATTCATTCACACAAGACACATAAATAAATCTTAAACTGCCACCGCCACCAACAGCCTGGGCCAGATAAGTGTCGCATGACTAGTTATGCTTGTCCACATTCATTGAAAGTATTAATTGTCTTTTTTTCTCCCGTAACATTGATATTTGGGAGAGTACAACCAACAGTCCAAGAAGTGCCCCTCCCTCTGTTTGCCCACAACTGGATTCCGGTTGAACATTTCTGGCAAAAATACCACCCCACGACCTTGCATCTTTCCTACCGAATCCATTAAGGTCATCCGGCATCAGTATGTCCAGTTTTGGTGCTGTTGGATTTGGTCCTCTGGTCAAGGCATCTCTTGTGGCATCTTTCTTAATCAGAAGGAGAGAAATGAGGAGAGCTGCCATGAAAGATGGATGGAACCCCTGCAGACTTGGGAGAGGCCGAGAAAGGAAAGGGAGCCATTGTTCACACTTTTTCTTGCCCAAAACCCACTAGGTGATTCTACTTCCAGAAGGTTCCATCCCCTCGGGAGGTAGAAGCCTTAGGTCCTGTCTGAGCCAAGCCCAGCCTCAAGGTCTCCTCCCCTTCTCTAACTCTCCCTGGGAACTCCTGTCCTAAACTAGAAGCTGAGATCCATCTGGTTAAAAAGTGTCCTGTCTGGAGTCGGACGCCCAACACCTGCATGTCATGCTGGCTGTGAGCAAGGAGATATCTGGTTTCTCTGTTCAGATCTGATCCCGGACCTGGAGATTGTAGGATGCAGTTTGGGCCTTTTAAACAACATTCCTTTCAGACTCTCTCGCCTCTTACATGCAATAGTATTCTACCACCAAGTGTTTCAGGAATTTATATCCTCCCTCTGTCTCCTCAGGCCTTAAACTCAAGAACTCAAGATCCTCCTGCCACAGTCTCTCCCATTGCTAGAGGCAGGCACCACCCTATTCAGCTATGGACATTAAAAAGAAATCATTCTCTCTCTCTCTCTCTCTCTCTCTCTCTCTCTCTCTCTCTCTCTCTCTCTCTCTCTCTCTCTCTCTCTCTCTCTCTCTCTCTCTCTGCCTTCAGATCAGCCTGTAAAGCTCTCAGCTACTGCTCCCTCAGCATGCGTGCCTGTTTGTTTCCTGTCATGGCGATCATGGACTAACCCCTAATTAAAAGCTTCTTTTTGTAAGTTGCCTTGGTCATGGTATCTCTTCACAGCAATAAGACACTTGCTAAAACAGGTTTCGATTTTGGAAGAACTTTAAAAGCTTTCAAGGAGAAAGCGGATAGTCTTCCTTCCTTCCTTCCTTCCTTCCTTCCTTCCTTCCTTCCTTCCTTCCTTCTTCCTTCCTTCCTTCCTTCCTTCCTTCCTTCCTTC
>NC_034606.1:63200364-63204369 GCF_900095145.1 Mus pahari | reverse complement strand
TCCTTCCTTCCTTCTTCCTTCCTTCCTTCCTTCCTTCCTTCCTTCCTTCCTTCCTTCCTTCCTTCCTCCCTCCCTCCCTCCCTCTGCTTCTTCCTCCTTTTGAGATGAGGCCTCCTATCTTCTCCAGGCTGCCTTCTAACTCAGTGACCCTCTTCTCAGTTTCCCAAGACTCAAGCTGCAGCCATGTGCCCACATGGCTCATCTAGGAGATGAGATTTGGAAGAGGCTCTGACCAGGGACTACAGTCCTTTCACTGTGGCAAGCAGGCTGAGATAGCTGTAATGTGCCTCATGTGCTCTTTTAATGCCCTGGTGTACTGATTCCCCTTAGTCCGGCTGACCTAGTGACTAGTTTCAGACAGGAAAAGTCACGGGTAGTGTACTGGCTGGTTTTGTGTGTCAACTTGACCCAAACTGGAGTTATCACAGAGAAAGGAACCTCTCTTGAGGAAATGCCTCCATGAGATCCAGCTGTAAGGCATTTCCTCAATTAGTGATCAAGGGAGGGGGGAGGGCCCATTGTGGGTGGTGCCATCCCTGGGCTGGTAGTCTTGGGTTCTATAAGAAAGCAAGATGAGCAAGCCAGGGAAGCAAGCCAGTAACCAGCACCCCTCCATGGTCTCCGCATCAACTCCTGCCTCCAAGTTCCTTCTCTGTGTGAGTTCCTGTCCTGACTTCCTTTGGTGATGTACAGCAGTGTGGAAGTGTGAGCTGAATCGATCCTTTCCTCTTCTTGGTCATGATGCCTGTGTAGGAATAGCAACCCTGACTAAGGCAGGTAGGTGTTTGGTTAGTCCATAAGGTTGTACTTTGTGTTTTGCTAGCAGATTTCCCTTGGTGTCGTGTTGGGGAGCCCTGGCAAAGACTGAGGACTACAGTCCCAACAGCTGTCTGAATTCCAGGCCTGGAGAGACAGCTCAGCAGTTAAGAGTGCTTGTTGCTCCTCCAGAGGATCCGAGTTCTGTTCCCAGCACCCAGGTGAGCATCTTACAATGGCTCTGGGGGATTTGATGCTCCTCTCTGGTCTCCAAGAGCATCCACACACATGCCACATCCCCGAACACAGACAGATATAGACATAAACAAAAATAAAATAGATCCAGGAGGCAGAGGCAGGCAGATCTCTGTGTTCAAAGCCTGTCTGGAATTAAACCCTATCAGCTATCACATGAGCATAGAATTGGATCCTTCTTGTCACCAATGAGGCTGAATCCCCAATTGGCCTTTTGCTTGTGGCTTTGATACCCTAAAACAGAACACCCTAGTAGACCACACACCCATTTCCTGGTGGGCAGAATCATTTAGTTATAATTGCCCCGCTATAATTGTTTTCAAGACAGGGTTTCTCACCAGGCAGTGAGAAACCCTGTTTCAAAAAACAAAAACAAAAACCAAAACAAACAAACAAAGAAACAGGGTTTCTCTGTATAGTTCTGGCTGTCCTAGAACTTGCTGTGTAGACCAGCAAATTCTGAGATCTGTCTCTGTCTCCTGAGTGCTGAGTTTAAAGGTGCACACCGCCACTTCCTGGTCAGAAACAATTAATTATAAATGCATGGTTTGGTTTTGAGACAGGGTTTCTCTGTTTAGCCCTGGTTGTCTTGGAATGTGCTCTGTAAGCCAGACAGGCTTTGAACACAGAGATCTGCCTGTCTCTGCCGCCTGAGTACTCGGACTACAAACATGCACCACCACCTGGCTCGAATCCCTGTCTTAATACACTAAGTTTGTGATGATTTCATCCACAGCAATGCATAACTCATGCACCCATTTAACAGCTTTGCCTAGAGAAGTCTTAGTGTTCCCTCCTCTTTTTTTGTTTTGTTTTGTTTTGTTTTTTTGAGACAGAGTTTCTCTGTGTAGCCCTGGCTGTCCTGGAACTCACTCTGTAGACCAGGCTGGCCTCGAACTCAGAAATTCACCTGCCTCTGCCTCCCAAGTGCTGGGATTAAAGGCATGAGCCACCACTGCCTGGCTTTTCCCTCTTTACAAAGGAAGAACTGAGGCTCAAGGAAATTTGCCTAATTTTTCAATGTCCCGGGCATCTTCTTGTCTGCAAAAATAGAAACAAACTCTAACTAACTGGGAGTATGAGAGACATTTGTCAAAATGTTAGTGAGACACTTACTCAGAACTGGGAAAGGCCAGATGTCAGGCTTGAAAGCCAATCAGGAACAGAATGATGGAAGGGACTTTCTGTTCCTGTGGCCAAGGACGCAATGCATTCTAATCTCCCTCCCTGATGTCATCAGCTCCAAATCTCTGAGTGGAAATGTCCAAAGATCAGAGCTCCAGTGCTCTCTGAACACATTGGTGACTGACTGAGACTGGCTGGTTGGCGTTCAATGGTTTATTCGACTCCTAGACAAAAGGTGATTCTGGCATCATGTACAGCGTAGATGGACGGCGAGAACCTGCCTCCAATTCTGGGAAACTGATATAGTCCTGTGCCCCGGTGCAGTGACGTTCCAGTTCTTCCAGAATTTCCCAGTCGACACAACTATGGACCGCAGTACCTAGAATATGCCACCAGGGGGCACAAGAGACTAACAAAATTCCCGAAGTGGGGTTGGGGAGTTTGAGATAACAAAATCCAGTGGTGAAGTTTGAGGGGGGCTCTGTCAGACTGGGCAGTGGGAACTCAGAAGATAAAGAGCAGTGTGAGCCAGCCGCAAGAGGCTTCTCTGCTCTTGGTACTGGCTGCCCTCTCTCCTAACTGTGGGAGCTTGGGGTTCTCCTGGTCTTTGCTCAGAGATCTTGAGGGGACTTTGAACTCTCTGTTTTATGGCATCAATTTTCCAACTGTCAACAACCCCACTCCCCACCTCTGCCCATCGAGGACGTGGCAGGGATGGCAGGGTGAGGCATGTCCCTCCAGCCCGTGGGCAGAAGGAAGTGGAGTGTGGAGTCTCCTCTGGACTGGTATTTCAGTGCCCAGTCCCAGTACGGTGCTTGGCACAGAGTAGGTCCCTGGCAAATATTTGTTGCTTGCTGATAACGATTTGATGAGAATGAGTGTTACCAAAGGAACCGCAGCAGGTATGGGGTACTCCAATTCACATTGCCTGAGTCTTTGTCATTTCTCCCAGCCACTATGGCTGTCCTTGCCTAAGCTGCGGTTCCTTCTGTGGGACCCACTATAATAGCTTCCTAAGTGGTTCCCCTCCAATCCCTTCATCCCACAGTTCATTCTTCACCCAGCAGCCAGCATGAGCTCTTAAAACCATAAATCAGAGTGTTCCCCTTCCGAGCTTAACACCTCCAGAGGCTTCTCATTACACTCTGAATGGAATCCAGGCTCCTGCCAGCGGCCTGTGTGCTTCTGCGCCAGCCAGGGCATGCCTGCCTCTGTGACCTCATCTACCACTAGGGCCTTACTGACTTTCTTTGTCTTTCTAGAGCCCAGTGAGCTGCCCTTGCCTGAGGGCGTTTGCATTAACTGTTCCTTCTGCCTGGAATGTTCTCAACCCAGATTCTTTGCATGGAAGGTTCCTTGTCCTACCTGGTCTTTCAGGTAGCCATGCAAATGTCACTTCCTCCAAGAGACAGCCCTTGTCAGTGCCACCTGGGTTTCTTCCCCATCCGCTTCATCAAATCCATTCTTTACCTAATGGTGATCAGAGTAGCACTTACCCCTGACTTCTCTTTATTTGTTGTTTATGTTTAAGATTTTATTTTTATGTGTGTGTGTGTGTGTGTGTGTGTGTAAGAGGGGAGATCTGGGAGCACATTTGCCATTGGAGCTGGAGTTACAGGTGGTCGCACCCCGGTTGTGGTGGGATCTGAATTCAAGTCTTCTGCAAGATTGGTACACACACAACTCACACTCACACTCGTAACTGCTGAGGCGTCCCTCCAGACCCCTTTGTTGATGGTGGTGGTGGTGATGGTGGTGGTGGTGGTGATGTTGGTGATGTTGGTGATGTTGATGATGGTGGTGGTGGTGGTGGTGATGGTGGTGGTGGTGGTGGGTTTTTTGTTGCTTTGGTTTTTTTTTTTTTTTTTT
>NC_034606.1:63196708-63199644 GCF_900095145.1 Mus pahari | reverse complement strand
TTTTTTTTTGGTTTTTGGTTTTTTTCAAGACAGGGTTTCTCTGTGTAGCCCTGGCTGTCCTGGGACTCACTCTGTAGACCAGGTTGGCCTTGAACTCAGATATCTGCCTGCCTCTGCCTCCCAAGTGCTGGGATCAAAGGCGTCTGCCACCAGGCTAGAACCCTGTCTTGAAAAACAACAGCAGCAACAACACCAACAACAAAAGTGTGTGGAAATCTTAGCTTCAAGCCAGGAATGTTAGGGAACGATCATTTACAACGCCAGAGCTTAGCTGTTATTTGAACAACCCAGGGAAGGCTCAGAAAAAAGCCAAGCTTATCTGTGCCATAGTTGAGCATTCTCAGTACTGTGGTCAGTGTTGTCCAGAAACTAGCTTGTATTTGCATACAATATACTCTCCAGCTAGAAATTTCCTCCTCTAGGAAAGGAGAGGTGAGAATGACCCCTCTTACGACCTGTCTGTATCATCCAGTCCCAAAAGATCTCCTAGACTAAGCTTGCTCTGATGGCCTCTGGCCTCTCTCTTCTCTTCTCACACTTTTGTTAGTGTGATGTTTTTTCCTTAGAGGGCTCAGCAGGGTCCGTAGTCCACAGGCTGAGTCACGGGGCTCTGCTATGAGTATGGAATAGAAACAGATGGCTTCTGGTTCAGACGAAAAGGAAGAGAATGTTCTCCATTTTAACTTTTTTCCATTATTTCCTAACACTTTGAGGCCTGCTGTTCCTGACTGCTACCTGCCCTGACACACATCTGTATTGGGTTATTTCAGCAGGTTAATATTCTGTCACAATCTCCCCCAAGGGCCCTGTTTCTCAGCAGGGCTCAAGGTAAGTCTGGGAGGCAGCCTTAGAGGTTTTTTTGTGTTTTGTTTTGTTGTTTTTTGTTTGTCTGTCTGTTTTTTACCCAGCACCCTCCAGCAAAGCTTTATAAACAGGCTTAGTGCATTTCAGAGACAGATAATTTGGCTGAAACACGTCTAGAGCAGGCAGTCCTCTGTCGTGGAAGGGCTTGGCAGAAGGCCCAGGCTCTATCCCGCTGGCCTGAGGAATCCCTGGTTTTGACTGCTGGCTGACAACAGTGGTTCACACACCGCTCTGGTCAACAGGGGCCTGCTGCGGTATAGCCCGATGTACCCTCCACAGCCACGTACAGCCAATGTCTACTTGCCCTTCAGAGAAAACCTCAGGAGAGGACTGGAATAATCCACAGCACAATCAGAGTAGTGAATTAAGAAACAAACGAAACACCACGGGCCAGTGGCAGGGCCCAGTGTGGAAGGCTCAAGCTGGAGGCCTGAGCTTAACCCCTGGGACCCAAGTGATGGAAGATGAGATGAGGCCAAGAGTCGGTCTCTGGCTTCCACTCGGTGCCATGGTTTGCGGGTATCCCCTATATAGGTATACAAGCTGATATATTAAAAAAAAAAAAACAAACAATTAAAAATAGCAATGAATCAGGGCTAGTAACTATGAGTTCTGGTTCTCCCCGCACCAACAATTGGTTTGGTGCCCAGGCAAGTCACCTCACACTTCACAGGCTTGGCCTTCTCCAGTTACCAGAACAGTGGTTGCAAACACAAATGCTTAAGACAGAATAGTTGGGCCAAAATCTGAGCCCACTGCTGACTGGCTGTCTTGGAGAAATGGTTGAATCTTTGTTCCTGGCCTGTCCCATCTCCGAGTCTCTACACCAATGGAAAGTGAGTCACACATGCCAAGGGCTTTGTACTGCTCAGCCCGTGGTAAATGTTATACATGCTTGCTGTTATAATTACCAAAAGCGTACCCGCTGGATTAGATAATCTTTAAGACACCTTCCTGCTCAAACATCCTACAGCGTTTAAATTCAGTGATGCAAAATTTCCCACGTTTCTCATTCTGTGAAACACGGGAGTTGGAGTCACATGAAGTTCCCAGGGTTGTAGAGTTCTGGGGCTGGAGCTGGTGGTGGGAATCTGAGGATGGTGCTGATGGTAGGCCTGCCTGCTACACACAAAACAGACCTCAGGAGGCCGTGCAGACACACTATGTGTAGTTCTGCTTGATAGGGGTGCCTGAGGACTTGACCCAGAGAGGAACCCTGCCTTATATCTTCAATTTCTAGATTGGTGTCTAAATTCTTTCTCACTCAAAAAATAAAAAGACAAGGCCTTTCATTTCAAATATAATATTTCCTTTTATAATCACACAATTTTCTTTGGTGGTGGTGGCACACACCTTTAATACCAGCACTTGGGAGGCAGAAGCAGGTGGGTCGCTGAGTTTGAGGCCAGCCTGGTCTATAGAGTAAGTTCTAGGAGAGCCAGGCTTACACAGAGAAACCCCATCTCAAAACCAAACTAAACCAAACAACCAAACGGATTCATTATGTTTTTTTGCATTTCTTTCCTGTGTGTGTGACATCCTGTGGAGACCACGGGGACAACCTGAAAGATCTGGTTCTTTTATTCCACCAGGTGGGGGGACCCAGGGGTAGATCTCAGGTCCCCAGGTCCCCAGGCTTGGCAGCAAACACCTTTAGCTGGTGAGTCACCTTGTCTGACTCCTTTCTTCTCTTCTTACTTATTTAATTGTTTTATATTTATTTGAGACAGGGTCTCACTAAGTTGCCCAGCCAAGATGTGAATGTGTAACCTTCCCCACTCCAGCCTCCTGAGTAGCTGGGATGATGGGAGTATCACCAGGTCCAGCTTCCACACTTTACGTATCTTATGATGTGTGTGTGTATGAGTGTCTCTGTGTGTGTTTCTGTATCTGTGTGTGAGAGAAAAAGCTGAGTCTCTCTGTATGTATGTTTATGCATGTATGAATGAATCTGTGTGTGAGTGTGTATGTGTATAAGTATACAAGGGAGTCTGTGTGTATATGTGTGTGAGTCTGTGTGCATGTGTGTGTATATGAGTAAATCTGTGTATGTGTGCATGTGTGTATGTGTG
>NC_034606.1:63182944-63196403 GCF_900095145.1 Mus pahari | reverse complement strand
TTTAAAAAAAAAAAGAAAGAATACAAAAAAACAAAAAACAAAACAAAAATGTGTGTATGGGTGCATGTGTGCATGTGGTGCATGTATGCATGTGTGCATGTGTGCATGTGTATATGTGTGCATGTGTGTATTGTGCATGTGTGTGTGGGGTGTGCATGTATATATGTGTGTATGGGTGCATGTGTGTGTGTATGGGTGCATGTATGTATGGGTACATGTGTACCACGGTACATTGTATGTAAAAGTCAGGGGACAACCTGGAGTAGTCAGTTCTCTTCCTCCACCACATGGGCTCTGGGGACTGAACTCAGGTCATCATGCCTGGTGGCAGAGCTTTTGCCCACCTCAGCTCCCCAAAGCTTTTTTGGGACAGAATTTCAATATGTAGGCCTGACTGACTTGGAACTCATTCTGTAGACCAGATAGGGGTTCAATATACAGGCCTGGCTGGCTTGGATGATAGACTATAGGTTAGGTTGACTCTGAACTTGCTGTGATCCCCCTGCCTTGGCCTCCAGAACACCTGGATTACAGGAAGGCACTACCATGCCAAGTCACCTACTTTTTTTTTTTTCTGATGAAAAACATTTCCATTATTTTTTGTGTATAAGGGTTCTCCCTGCATGTATGCTTATATACCACATACGTGCCTGCTGCCTGCCAAGGTCAGAAGGAGGCGCTGGATCTCCTGGGACCAGAGTTACGGATGGTTGTAAGCTGCCAGGTGGGTGCTGGGAATCACACTTGGGTCCTCTGCAACAAGTGCTCTTAGCCACTGAGCCAACTTTAATTCCAGCACATGGGAGGCAGAGACAGAGGCAGGAGAATCTCTGTAGGTTCAAGGTTAGCCTGGTCTATATAACAAGTTCCAAGACAGTCCAGGCTGTATAGAGAAATCCTATCTCAAAAAAAATTATTTTATGTGTATGGGTGTTTTGCCTGTATGCATGTCTGTGTACCAACCATACATGTGCCTGGTGCCCATCTGGCCTTTAGATCCTCCGGAAGAGGAGTTATGATTGGTTGTGAGCTGCCAGGCAGGTGCATAGAGCCGAGCCTGAACCCTTTGGAAGAGCAGAGGGTGCTCTTAATCGCTGAGCCTTCTCTCCATCCCCAGCCCACATTTCTTTGTCTCAATTGTCTGTTGCAATTACCCCACTGGTTCCAAACTCCATTATTTCAAAAAGGGAACCATGGGGTCCTCCTGATTCTAATGGAAAGGAAGTCTAGATAGCAATGGAAGCAATGGCTGCGTGCTGAGTCAGGCAGAGATCCCAAAAGTCACTGCACAGTCCCACCAGCTGAGAACCATACGTGGCAGGATACATGGCTGCTTCCTCATTAAAAAGAAATATGTACTTTAATTCGTCTTTATGAGCGTTCCAGTGCCTGGGGGGCCAGAGAAGGTGTCCAGCTCCATGGAGCTGGGGAAGCCCTGGGGGCCAAACTCGGGCTCTCAGGAAGGCGAGCCAGGGCCTTGAGCACTGGCGTCTCCCGCTCTCTACTTTCTCATTTTCATATCTGACAACCAGCATTTTTCCTGTCTGAAGCCCGAGAAGCCTGTGAGAAAGGGCAGGAGGACTATACCCATTTTATGGATGAGGCTATGAGACAGTAAGGGACATTGTATTCACAGTAATTGTGTTTGCTTGTTTTTGTTTTTTGAGACAGCGTTTCTCCATGTAGTCCTGGCTGTCCTGGAACTCTGTGTAGAGCAGGCTGGCCTCGAACTCTTGAGATCCACCAAGGCAGGTGCCACTATGCCGGGCATCTACAGCCTTTGTGATAGACGTTGGATAATGGATTAGTTCAAGGACTTTTTCCTGACCACAAGCATTGACCTGAGTTTAGGATCCTACATGGGATCTGGGGTGGTTAGACAGTTGGGTCCTGAAGGACAAGGCTGTAAGGTAGCTCCTTTGAGCCTCGGGGGCGGGGCGGAACAGGACTGGCAGGTGGGTGCAGCTACGGGTCTGGACTAGGGATTGGGGAGGGGACTCAAGGCAAGCTTAAGCCAGATTCACATCTCCGGAATGAGCCCTTCTCTCTGGCTCCACCACTCTACCCCTCAAAGGGTTAAAGAAGCTTTCACATGATTTTCCCATCTCCCAGGTAACTTGGGCAGCTGCTTGCGAGGGAAATAAATAAACATCCCGGAACAATTTTTCAGTTCATGAACCTGGCAATGCACCCCAGCCCCCCACATCAAAGGAGCACAACCCTTTGGGTAAAAGGTGCTGGGGGAGGGACTTTGCCAGTTGGCAGGTGCGGGGGGAGGGCTGCCCCTGAAAGCGTGGGGCCAGAGGGCTGCACCGAGAATGCCCCTGCCCGCGTCCCGATCCGGTTCTGGGCGCAGCAGGTTTGCATCGGGCCCGGCGCCCCAGAGGGTTGGGGAAGCGGAAAGAAGTGGGGTGCGGGTGAGCGGGTGCCAGGCGCACACACCTGGCGCCTTGTGGAATGAAATCTTAATTAATTATTAAACTCAGTTCCCGCCGGGGCCGCGGTGGAGAGGGAGGGGGAGCGGGCACGGTGGGGGCTGGGGCCGGGAGGAAGATGGGGTGAGGAGGGGGCGCAGGGTACCCCGACAGGAAGGAAGCCGACCCTCTGGGCGGGGCGGGCATCTTCGCCGCCTTCGGGTGGCATCGCCGGCTTCCGAGGACCCCCGGGTGAGGGTGGAGGGCACCCTGCAGGATGCCGCCCTGGGTGGAGGCTGGAGCGCGGGCGGGCGGGCGAGCAAGCGGGCGCACCGACCCTCCCGCGGGGTCTGGAGCCCAGAACAGTGGCCGCTTGTTCGGCGGAGACCCGGGGAGGACCCGGCGGACAGGGGAGGGGGCGCGCAGGACTCTGGCCTAGTTCACCCGCCCCCGGGTCCCGGGGAGGGGAGTGGGCAGCTGTGCCCCCGCCTCTGGGAGGGGGAGGGGGTGCCCAGACAAAAGGAGCTTGTGCCTTTAAGGCGGGGAGTCCGGGAGCCGGCGGGGAGGGGACTTCTGGATCCGGGGTAGAGGGCGGCTGCGCTGGACAACAAGGGAGGGGGCGAGGGCCGGAGGCTCTGCCGCGCGGCAGGCGGGCGGGCGGGCCAGCGGGGACGCGCGGGCACGGAGCAGGACGGCGGGACGGCCGGCCCTCCCGGCCGGAGCCCGCGGGCGCGGCGGGGCGGCGACCCGGGGCAAGCGCCGACCCCCGGCAGGTGAGCGTGGGGAGTAGGGCTCCTGCGGCGACAGCGGAGTCCCGAGAGTTGCAGGGCGCCTGGGAAGTGCTGGAGGACATGGGGACCCGGGGCTCCGCAGGCCGGGCCGCGCTGGAAGCTTCCACCCTCGCTCCACGCCACGAGCTTTCCTTCCTGCACTCGCCAGAGTTTCCAGGCTTGCCCAGAGAAGGGGAGAAGGCGTGCACGAGGGGAGGGGATGCCCCCAGAGGTTGGCATCGGGGATGTGGGGGTGAGTTTGGAGTGTTGAGACGGCGCTGAGAGGATAGGGAGGCCCATTCCCTGCCCTCGCCCTGAACCTTTGGAATGAAAGGGTAGTAGTGTCAGTGCCTACTTCCCCAAGGCCTGTTGCGGGGTGGGCAGGGGTGGGGTGTGGTGGGGTGTGGGCAGACTTTATTCAGAGTAGGCCCAACGGCCTGACTGAAAAACCAGAGGTGCTAAGATTAGGCGGTGGGAGAGCTTTTCCATACCTGTGTCTCCCCAGAGTGTCTCTGTTCTGTAGCCAGGGGGCCTGATGGGGTTGGAGCTGGCTGGCTGTGGGAACCCTTTTTGGCCCTTAGGGAGAACCAGGGCTTGGGAAGAAGGCTGCACTGAACCTACAGATACAGGCCCTGGGGAAGTTCTACATCTGGAAAGGCCTGGAAGTTAAGAAGGCTGGGTTTCAGCATCGAGAGTGTTGGGTCTGTCCCCCCCCCCCCCCCCCCGGCATAATCTTCTGTGTGAACTTTCTGAAGACTTTTAAATCCTTTTGCCAACAAGGGCAGAGGCGGATAGACCCTGGGGATGTGGTGGCTGAGAGAGAGGTGGCCAAAAAGATGAGTGTTGGGCAAAGTTGTGGGCAGAGCCAAGCCTTGACTTTAAGACCCTGGTCTCAGGTGGAAGGACCAGGATTTGGGAGGGACTTGAGGTCTGGCCCTTGGGGCTGTGTGGACATGATTTGGTTGTGGGAGCTGGTTGTATTTGCCATAGCACATCTGTGAGAGAGAGCAAAGGACTCGGGGGAGGAGGAGGTCAAGAGACACAAGGCTCAAGAGCCCGAAGGCAGAAAAGAGATGCGGTGTGCATGGTTGGAATTCATGGTGAGGGGTTCCCGAACAGGGGGATTCGGGGAACATATCGAGAAGTTTTGTGGCTTGGAACAATGCCTTCTGTTTTCTTGCTCTAGGAAGCTGGCATAGAGGAGCCCTGTGAATCCTTTAGGGTGGGCAGTGCCTGAGAGCCCAGGGTGGGACGTTTGTCCTTTGGTTGAACAGTTACAGAGCTATCCCCTTGGGGAGTCAGTGTTCTTGAAGGGTCATATGTTTCCCTGATAGTGTCTGCCCCTTCCTCTGTGAGTATGAGCCAGATGCAAGGATGTGCTTCCAGGGGGCTGGGAACACGGCCAGAAACAGGTCCTCTGGGAACAGAGATGGGGGCCAGTGGTAGTGGTGGGGAGATAAGAACGGGGAAAGGGACTGGAGAATGGGAGGAGGCGGAAGAGAAATGTCATGGTGTGTGGAGTGTGTTGGGGAGGGGTGTGTGTGTGCTTGTGTGTGTGTGACATAGTGGGAAACTGCACTCTGTGTTCTGTCTCTGGCAGCTCTGGAGACTGACAGCAGGCGACATGGGGCCTGATAGGCAGGCATCTGACTGGCTGGAGGGATACGCGTTCTTACTCATGACTGTTGTCTTTCCATTTCTTGGACACTGACAGAGATTTGCATTCAAAGGTTTGTACGGTGAGAGAACTGATGTTTATAGTGGAGAACTAATGTTTAGAATGTGTAGCGTGGTCAGGACCATTCCCCTCTTGTCTCTTCTTCAGGTGAGGTGGAGGCAGGTAGACAGCTTGTCGCCTGTCTCAGCAGGCGGACAAGCCACTTTAAGAGTTGAAACCCGATCTTATGCCCAAGATCATGCTTCCAGCCTTTCTTTGGTGACCTTTTCCAAATGCCGGCCTGACCAGAAATCTTGTACTTCTGATCTGTCCTTCAAGATGGTGCTGTTGGCATTAAGAAGTTGAAGGGCATGCTGCTCTGTGGATATAGTAGGGGCGCTGGCAGAACATGGCTGAGGGAGACCTAGAGATGGAGTGTAAAGAAGCCCCCAGCTTACCTTCTGCTTTGGGTCACTCCGGGCAGCTGCTTGGAGTGTTGTTCATTCCTCCTAAGCCTGTGGTTCTGTGGCCACCTGGGGCAGGTGCTGTGTAAGCTTCTCTCTAGTTCCCTAGTGAGTACAAATGTCAGTGCTGCCAGCTCAGCGGGTACAAGGGGCCCCCTCAGGGTGCCCTGAAGCATGGAGGAGCTTGGTTCTGATAGTGGTGTGTCATTTATGGATGGTGTAAATGGCTTTCACGCTCTCAACCTGGGCTCAGCCAGGAAACGTGATAAGGTGATTGTCATGGCTGTCATGGCGTCATCCACCCAATCCAAGGAGTGTCCTTTCTGAGAATTTAGGATCTAAGTCTGATTTAATTGTCCCGGTCTTTGCGACCTGGGTGAGCCATGGTAAACTGCTCTGGATGTCAGCTCTCCGTTTTTTTCTCTTTCAAATCTGTCCTGTTTCCTGGGCGGCCGTAGGATAAGCTTCACGGGTCTTTGGTGAAGAAGACATGAAATTAGGCATGTGAAAAGATATTGGAAGTTTACGACAGAGAGAAAATATAATATAGCTAGCGGCCATCCATCCGCTCAGCAAACGTTGAGGAGTGGCGGGCACCACAGGACACAACAAAACACCCAAATCCTTGGCTCACCCAAGTTGGCACGGCTGTTAGGAGTGCCGACGAACAAATAAGAAAAGGGAAAATTATAGAACGGCCGTTGCTGATAAGAGCTGCAGAGAGAGAAACATTATAAAGCTGGGGAGGGAGATACAGAGCCCCAGGAAAGGGAGTTGCTATTTTAAAAGGCTGGTGAGAGAGGAGAGCTGATAAGGGACTTGGGCTGTGACCTAAAGGCGCTCCTGTTCCAGTTGGGAACAGCAAGTACCAGGGAATCAGCCTGGGCAGAGCCCGGCGTACTGGGGAACAGCAGACACACTGGTGTGACAGGTGTGATAAGGAAGGCAAGGAACCTGGACTGTTATTTGATGTGGGCTGCTCTAAAGCATCCACATTCCCCTTGTTGGCTCTCCCCTGAGCTCTTTGTGGTACGAAGTGTGGAACCCAACGCCTTGTGCATTCTAGACAGGCATCCTACTACTGAACCACACTCCTTCCCTCCCTTCCTCCTTATCGGTTGCTCCTGCGTTTATTGAGCACCTACTGTTAGCCCCAATAACTCTCGAGATGAAATGCTGACAAAAATAGGTATAGTTTCTACATGCACGAAGCTTGTAGTCCCCAGGACGGAGGCGTACGTTAAACGAGAAATGATTTAATTATAATGGCAGTAAGCACTGTGGAGGAAATGAACAGAGGTTAAACCGGACCAAACTTAGTCTTAGGGGTGGGGCTGGGAAATTTTCCGTGAGGAAGTAACGTTTAAACTGTGACCTGTGGGAGAAATTGAATTTAGTTTGCTGAGGAGTGTGTGTGTGTGTGTGTGTGTGTGTGTGTGAGAGAGAGAGAGAGAGAGAGAGAGAGAGAGAGAGAGAGAGAGAGAGAGAGAAGGAGGGAAGGAAGGAAGGAAGGAAAGAAGGAAGGAAGGAAGGATATGATATGGAAAGAATCCCTTTTGTGTAGAGGTCAATGATCAACAGTTCACAGCAGAACATATTCTGTTGACAAAATGTATTAGGCTTGTGTGTAGCTTGTTTTTGTTTTGTTTTCTTTTCTGAGACAGGGTTTCTCTGTGTAGCCCAGGCTGTCATGGAACTTGCTCTGTAGACCAGGCTGGCCTCGAACTGATCCAATCACCTCCAAAGTGCTGGGATTAAAGGCATACACCATCACCGCTTGGCTTTTGTGTATAGTATTAGAAAATATATATTAATTATCAAAATTTCAAAATTGGGACATGTCACATCAGAATCCAAGGTTTTCTTTGGCTTTGCTGGGAAAAAAAAAAAGAGTAGAATTCCATTCACACCTCTCTGGGGCAACTGATGATGCCAGGTGGTCCTCGTGTCTCGAGGCAAGCTTAGAATCTTGGTTCTTTTTATTTTTCAATTTTTAAAAATATGCTTTCATGTGAATTGGTGTTTTGCATTCATGCATGCTTGCCTGAGGAAGCCAAAGCCCCTGGAGGTGGAGCCATAAACAGTTGTAAGATCTGCTTTGTGGGTGCTGGGAATTGAACCAGAGTCCTTCGGAGGTATGGGCAGTGCACTTAACCGTTTAGTTTAGCTTTCTCTCAGTTCTTTTACTTATATGGTTGCTGGGTCTTTCCCACGTGTCTGTGTTCCTTGATGTTGAGTGGGGATGCAGCTGCCTCTCCGGGGCAGTTTTATCAAGATGGTGGGAATGGGGACTGGTTAGATGGCTCAGCAGTTAAGAGCACTGACTGCCCTTCCGGAGGTCATGGGTTCAAATCCCAGCAACCACGTAGTGGCTCACAACCATCCACAATGAGAAGCAAGCAAACAAACAAACAAATAAAACCTATGGGCTGGAGCGAGGGCCAGAGCGAGCAGGACTGGAGCAAGAGGGAGAAGCGGAGGGGGGGGGGGGAGGGAAGATGGTGGGAATGAAGACCAGAGCTGTAGGAAGCGCTCAGGTCACAGGCTACTATGGTGGCTGTAGCCACACAGTGGTATTAATACCATTCCCTGTCTCTCCTCCCGGCAGCATGTCATGGTTTAGTGGCCTCCTGGTTCCCAAAGTGGATGAACGGAAAACAGCTTGGGGGGAACGCAATGGGCAGAAGCGCCCACGCCACGCGAATCGAGCCAGTGGCTTCTGCACACCCCGCTACATGAGCTGCCTCAAGAATGTGGAGCCACCCAGCCCCACTCCTGCGGCTCACACTCGGTGCCCCTGGCAGGATGAAGCCTTCAGGAGAGCGGGCCCGGGCAGGGGTGTGGAGCTGGGGCTGCGGTCAGTGGCCTTGGGGTTTGATGACACTGAGGTGACCACACCGATGGGGACAGCTGAAGTGGCACCGGATACCTCGCCTCGGAGCGGTCCGTCCTGCTGGCACCGGCTCGTGCGGGTGTTCGAGTCTAAGCAGTTCCGCTCCGCCAAGCTGGAGCGGCTGTACCAGCGGTACTTCTTCCAGATGAACCAGAGCAGCCTCACGCTGCTCATGGCGGTGCTGGTGCTGCTCATGGCTGTACTGTTGACCTTCCACGCTGCGCCTGCTCAGCCTCAGCCTGCTTACGTGGCCCTGCTGATCTGTGCCTCCGTCCTTTTTGTGGTACTCATGGTGGTGTGTAACCGGCATAGCTTCCGCCAGGACTCCATGTGGGTGGTGAGCTATGTGGTCCTGGGCATCCTAGCTGCCGTGCAAGTCGGGGGTGCTCTGGCAGCCAATCCGCACAGCCCCTCGGCGGGCCTTTGGTGCCCCGTGTTCTTCGTCTACATCACCTACACGCTTCTTCCCATTCGCATGCGAGCCGCAGTGCTCAGCGGCCTGGGCCTCTCCACTCTGCATTTGATTTTGGCCTGGCAGCTCAACAGCAGCGACCCCTTCCTTTGGAAGCAGGTAGGTGCGACAGAGTGAGGGTGGGAAAGGGAACTTGCCGAGGGAGGGACATGGTATATGGTATAGGCACAACTAGATCTATCAGGCCAGGCTTCGCGGGCTAGCCTCTGCTTGGGATTTGTATCAGAGCATGGATGAGGAACAGGCCAGTCTTCAGTTCTTTGCCCTAGGTCAGTAGACACGCCATGTGCAGGTCTCTCTGACCTCTTGGTGACCTCGGAGACTCAAGCCCTGGTGTTACTCCCGAGAGAAGCCGCTGTAGGTAGTTTCCGGAAGCTTCCATAAGCAAGGCCTCTCTACTCCTTGGGAGAAGCTGTGGCCTGTAGCCCACCATGGCCTCATAAACAGAGAGAAAGTTACCTGGGGCTCCTGGGTTGAGGAACTGGGTGCTCTGGCTTCTTGCCCTTGCCCTGCTTGGAACAGAACTTAAGTTTTTAAAAGTAACTTTATAGCTAGTTTGTTGTGGAGCGAGTCCCCGCAGGGCACTGTCAGACCTCTTAAAGGGACAGACCCTCCTGTGCTAGTTCCTAGGTCCTCTTCTTGGTTGCCTTCGAAGTGGGGGTTTGGGGTGAACCACTCTTCTCGGGGAGAAGACGTTCAGGAGTGGTGTGGTGTTTCCCTCCCCCCCCTGTTAGACTTGCCAGAAGGTGGGTGTGTGACTCTTACCTGCTCTCAGCTGGCCTGGCGCCCAGGGCCCAGCCCTGTGCCTGATGGACGGGGGAGGCTGGGCCTGGGAGGCCAAACTGCCAGCCTCCTACCCCACCAGGGTGCCTGGCTTCTGTTCCACCCCGCGGGGTCCCCACATTCTTGGGATAGTAGAGAAAATTGTGTTCCTCTGCCCATCTGCAGTGTCTCAGAACTGAGAACAACTTCACGTGCCCAGTGGGACCTGTGAGTTTCTGCATGGAGTAGGGGCTTGTAGCCTCCTTGGGCGATCCCTTCCCAGGTCCAGCCCCACTTGTGTCCATGTCCGAAAGAAGAACTTTTCTTTCTGATGCATTCATAGAGGCGTCCCGAGCAGTGGCTAGCTGGGGTGGCCTCCAGAGCCTTGGCATCCATTTTTTTTTTTTCTCACGGTAGATAGGAATGAGTGTGGTTATTTCAGTCCCTCATCCCTCTTCCCCATCCCTCTGCTGTGACTCACATTTTCCTCTTGGGCTCCTGGGGCCAGCAAGGGAAGTTGCCTGGATTGCCCCCCTCCCGCCCCCTACTGGGGGCTATTCTTAGAAGCCCCCAAGGGAGATAGAGTGCCCCCTCTTCACCCCTGCTGCTGAGAGGGGAAGCTCTGTGTAGATTCTCTGGAAGCTTCGTGGACTGGGAAGGGCAGCAGAAGGCCAGTCTGAGAGGGTCCATGCTGGAGTTAGGAGCTAGGGGTTCGCCGGACCTCGGTTTTACAAGGAGGAGGAATCAAAGATTAACTGGCCTGTCTAAGTCTGCAGGCCTAGTTCTGGCTCAGGGCAGTTAGTGAGCCTTCCCTGCTTTCTCCAGAACCAGAGCCCTGCCCCATCCAGCTTGGGTGGAGTCCCAGTGCCAGTTAACCCCCGAGTGTCCAGCAACACTGAAGCAGGCATGCCTCAGACAGTGTTTGCTAGTCAGTTGTCCTGACAGAGGTTGGGGGCTTAGGCATGAGGTCCTGCAGAGATGTGTGTGTGTGTGTAAGAGGTGGGGGAAGGGGAGAGAAAGAGGAGACAGGAGAGGAGGCGAATCCTATCTTGTGGTAGAGGTGGTCATTGCCGTCTCTCTGTGAGTCGAACTGATAGCTGCCAAGGAGGGGCTCTGAGCCTGGTCTTCAAGAACTAGAGTCTGGCTGGGCGTGGTGGCGCACGCCTTTAATCCCAGCACTCGGGAGGCAGAGGCAGGCGGATTTCTGAGTTCGAGGCCAGCCTGGTTTAAAAGTGAGTTCCAGGACAGCCAGGGCTATCCAGAAAAACCCTGTCTCGAAAAACAAAACAAAACAAAAAACTAGAGTCTGGGAAGAAAGAGCTTTCAGACATCTGGAATATGTTAGATAGTGGAATCGGGACAAAGGCTTTGGAATCTGATAGTCCAGGATTCAAGTCTCCTGCCAACCACAACCAACCGTGTGATCTTGGGCAAGCTAGCTACTGGGCTCTTGAGTCACTCGGCCTTGAAGTGCGGTACTGTTACCTGGTCCACAGACTTGTAAAAAGAATTCATCGGTCAATATGTAGAATGCATCCTCCCTCCGGATCCTAGACACTGCGGGTGGCTGGCAAACCAGCTACTAAAATAACGGCAGTAGTATTAGCTACCTGTGACCCCATCACTTGGGAATCTAAGCCAAGGACCACTGCTTAGTGAGTTTAAGGCCAGCTTGGTTACATAGTAAGACCCTATCTCAAAAATTCAACCACCACCACCAAAACCCAATAGCAGCCATTCTGCTATTCAGTCCGCAGGGCTGCGGGAGGCTTTTGAGATATTCCTCCTCCTATTGGGGAGATTGATGAGTAAGTGGGGACCTAGAGAGAGGAAACGACCTGACCTGGTTCACTCGGAAGAGGATGGGAAGCTCAGATCTGCCTTGCATGGCTCTATAAGGAGGACCACAGGCAGAAGGGACATTCATCTTTCGTTAGGGATGCTTGTGGGGCAGGAGATTATAGGGTGCCAGGGCTGGGCCCATGACCTGTGTGTCTGTGGTTGATGTTGCTGCTCCTAAAGCTGTGAAAAGCTCATCTTTCCGGCCACAGAATGATCTAGGCAGGCCGGGATCTGTATGGGGTTGGGGGACAGAGTATCCTGGGGATGGCACAGCTTAGGGATAAACAGGGTGCAGGATTTTATTTCCTGCTCCCAGTGTGTCCCGAGAGAGCTAGTATGTGTGTGTGCCGGGCAGGTGTTCACTCATCCGCCTCTGCCGCCCTCTCAACAGCTGGGTGCTAACATGGTGCTCTTCCTCTGCACCAACGCCATCGGTGTCTGCACACACTACCCCGCTGAAGTGTCTCAGCGCCAAGCCTTTCAGGAGACCCGAGGTTACATCCAGGCGCGGCTGCACCTGCAGCATGAGAACCGTCAGCAGGTGGGGGCCGCCTCCCTTGGCTAGGGTGTTCCATGCCTTCACCCCCCCCCCCCCAGTGCCTTGTAGATTAGACCTGCCGCCTTGTCTGCTGCTTTGGAACACAGTGTGAAGGGTCCCCAAGGACTGTGCATCGCAAAAGCCCTTGGGGCTCCTGTTCTGTTTAGGGGTGGGAGGGAGAACGCAGGTGTGCGTTGGGGGATTGAGTGGAGGTCAGTTAGAGACAGCTAGGATGGGTGACTTTGGAGGGCAGGGATAGGCGGTGTCAAGTCAAAGTCCCGAAAGGGAAGCTCAGGTCACAGAGGGGATGGGAGGGCTCTGGGGATGTGAAAGGAACAAGAAGAATCAAAACTGGAAAGCAGAGAGGATAGTGGTTGGAACCACTGGTCTAGGAACGGCTGCTGCTATCGGTGTTGCCCCAGCATGTTGCCATGGAGATGAAAGAAGACATCAACACAAAAAAAGAAGACATGATGTTCCACAAGATCTACATCCAGAAGCACGATAATGTCAGGTAGGGAGGGGGAGGGGACGCTGCCAGGAGGGTTGCGGGGTACCGAGGAGTCCTTGGGGGCGACGACGAGGTCCATGTCTGTCCCGCTGCTGTCCACAGCATCCTGTTTGCGGACATTGAGGGCTTCACCAGCCTGGCCTCCCAGTGCACCGCGCAGGAACTGGTCATGACCTTGAATGAGCTCTTCGCCCGGTTTGACAAGCTGGCTGCGGTGAGGGTACTGGGGCTTCGAGGTGGCCCCAACGATGTTGATGGTGGTGGTTGGGGGGGTGGGGGTGGGGGCAGAGGTGGCATTGAAGGTGAAGGGCCAGGTGTGCTGGGTGACCAGGAAAGCAAAGTGACCTCCCACCTCTCCCCCTTTAGGAGAATCATTGTCTGAGGATCAAGATCTTAGGAGACTGTTACTACTGCGTGTCAGGGCTACCTGAGGCCCGGGCAGACCACGCCCACTGCTGTGTGGAAATGGGGGTAGACATGATCGAGGCCATCTCGTAAGCAGTTCCCCTTCCCAGGCCTGTTGGGACTGTGGGGGCCTGGGCAGCTCCTACTCTGATGTGTCTTCGGGACTTTTCTCCACTCTTAAGTAGCTCTTTTATCTTCGAGATGCGTTTATCACTGGGGAGTGAGTGGGTCTTTCTCCAGTCTGTGTGAAGACCCCTGTGATCCCAACCCTCCCTAGCCTACTGGAGGGTGCCGGGAGCTGAGCAGTATGGGTGGCTGCAGGGAACGCCAGCTGGGCAGGCAGCTGGAGTGGGCAGCAGCTCAATCCTAAAGGATGATGGCAGATAGAGTAGAGGGGCAGGCAGCTGGAGTGGGCAGCAGCTCAGTCCTAAAGGATGATGGCAGATAGAGTAGAGGGGCAGGCAGCTGGAGTGGGCAGCAGCTCAGTCCTAAAGGATGATAGCAGATAGAGTAGAGGGGCTGCTGAACGTAGTTCTCAAACCGTTGTCCTTGAGTCCCAGGTAGCTTCCTGCCCACACCTCATCTGTCTGTCCTTCCATCTGCTCTGTCTTTTTTTTTTTTTTTTAAATTTATTTATTTATTATTTATTATATGTAAGTACACTGTAGCTGTCTTCAGACACTCCAGAAGAGGGAGTCAGATCTTGTTACAGATGGTTGTGAGCCACCATG
>NC_034606.1:63176968-63182739 GCF_900095145.1 Mus pahari | reverse complement strand
GCGCGCGCGCGCGCGCGCGCGCCTGCCATAGTATGTGTATGGCGCTCAAGAGGATAACTTGGAGCTGCTGTTCTTCTTCTACTGTATGGGTTCCAGGAATGATGAGACTTAGGTAATCAGGCTTGGTGGCAAGTGCCTTTACCACTGAGCCATCCCGCCTGCCTCAGCTTGGGCTCTTGACTAGAGACTAAGGCGACAGCGTGGGGCTGATCTAGAGTTCCGTCTTCTTATCAGGCTGGTGCGTGAGGTAACAGGTGTGAACGTGAACATGCGCGTGGGCATCCACAGCGGACGTGTGCATTGCGGCGTCCTTGGCCTGCGGAAATGGCAGTTTGACGTCTGGTCCAATGATGTGACCCTGGCCAACCACATGGAGGCCGGGGGCCGGGCCGGGTCAGTGGAAGGAAGGGTCTAGGGGCTGCAGGGGGTGAGTGGCTGGGAGGCTGGGTGAGAGAGCCAGAGTCTTAACCTCCTGGCCCCTTACAGCCGCATCCACATCACTCGGGCTACACTGCAGTACCTGAACGGGGACTATGAGGTGGAGCCAGGCCGTGGTGGTGAGCGCAACGCATATCTCAAGGAGCAGTGCATTGAGACCTTCCTCATACTGGGCGCCAGCCAGAAACGGGTCAGAACCGGTGGGAGTGGGGGTGGGGAAAGGAACAAACAGGAAGGTGCTAGCGAAAACCTTCTGGGGGTTCTGCTTCTGAGCTTGTACTCACGCTACCACACAGAAAGAGGAGAAGGCCATGCTGGCCAAGCTTCAGCGGACGCGGGCCAACTCCATCGAAGGACTGATGCCCCGCTGGGTTCCTGACCGCGCCTTCTCCCGGACCAAGGACTCTAAAGCATTCCGCCAGATGGTGAGGGGCTCTCTGGACCATGACCCGGGGCGGGGGGGGGGGCTCACTTTTTGGTCTCCCTTCAAGTGTCCCCTTTCTTCCCATAGCTGGCTCCTCTACTCTATGTCTGTGTTCTAAAACTGGGGACAAAGGGGATAGTTTCACCCAAAGGGCCCCAGTTCTCCCTAAGTGTGTGTGTGGACCCTCTTGACCTAGTACTGAAATGGGAAAGGTCCTGGAGGGGAAGGCGGTCAGCTCCCAGCTCCTGTCCCCCTCACATCCCGTTTTTTCCTCCAGGGCATCGATGACTCTAGCAAAGACAAGTAAGTCGCCTATGGGACGGGTCCGGGAGGGAGGGAAAAGGCGTTTGCAGCCTGGGATGGGCTGCGAGTCCTCCCATTTCTTGTGGGATGTGGGAGCAGGTACCACACACACAGCTCACATAGCCTTCCCTTGCTGCGGCCTGAACCCTGCCCTTGTCATTGCTTGTGCTGTGGCGTTATTCATGGTTATTCATGCGCCTGGTAAAACCCGCATCCCATTATCAGCCGGGGTGCCCAAGATGCTTTGAACCCTGAAGATGAGGTGGATGAGTTCCTGGGCCGAGCCATCGATGCCCGAAGCATCGACCAACTGCGTAAGGACCACGTGCGCCGGTTCCTGCTCACCTTCCAGAGAGAGGATCTTGAAAAGAAGGTTTGGGGGATACAGGGCAAAAAAAAAAAAAGAGGGCTGGAAGGAGGGAGGGCCTGGCTGGGAGACTGGACACACATTGAGGGACAGGAGGACATGTCGGGAACGGGAAGAGACCACAGCCTAGGATGGAAATTCATATAAACTGGGTCATGTGTTCCTCCCAAGGCCCCTGTATTACTCTCTTCTTCGCTGTCCATAACATGCCTGCCACGGCAGGACCCAGCACCCAGCTCAGTCTCCTTTCCTCCCTCAGTATTCACGGAAAGTAGATCCTCGCTTCGGAGCCTATGTCGCCTGTGCCCTCCTGGTTTTTTGCTTTATCTGTTTCATCCAGCTCCTCGTATTCCCATAGTGAGTCTGTCCGTTAACTCCCCTAACACCCATGCAAACTGCTGGTCTCAGCTCTGTTCTGGGGCTAGGACCAGGACACCCCAGTTTTACTCATATTTCCCCCAACCTTCCCCTGCTCCAGCTCCACCCTGATACTCGGGATTTATGCCGCTATCTTCCTATTGTTGCTGGTCACTGTGCTGATTTGCGCCGTGTGTTCCTGTGGCTCTGTAAGTAGGGGGACTTCCCTGAGACTGTCGGTGAAGGATCATTGGGTTCCCATGGGAAGGGAGAGGGTGGCCATGTGTTTTGTCAGACCCTGTTCTTGGCTGGCCTTCCTCCTTCGCTGATGCAGTTTCTAACTCCTCTGTCTCTCGCCGTGGCAGTTCTTCCCCAAGGCCCTGCAACGCCTGTCCCGCAATATCGTCCGCTCTCGGGTGCACAGCACCGCGGTTGGAATCTTCTCGGTTCTGCTTGTGTTCATCTCTGCCATCGCCAGCATGGTAATTCTCCCATGCCCCGTGCCAGGCACTTTCTCAGAACTGCAGCCTTTCTGAGTATTTCCAGCCTTTGGGTAGCCTGCTGCTGTCCCTGTGGGTGGGGGTGACTCTTGTTCTCAGTCTTTGTTTCCTCTTTTGTCATGCCTGAGGATTTTAGTCTAAAAAGTACCTCTGGGTTCAGCCCTCAGAAACCTTTGCTGATATGCACCCAACCTTTGCAGTTCACCTGTAATCACACCCCAATAAGGACCTGCGCGGCCCGGATGCTGAACTTAACACCAGCGGATGTCACCGCCTGCCACCTCCAACAGCTCAATTACTCTCTGGGACTGGATGCTCCCCTGTGTGAGGGCGCCGCACCCACCTGCAGCTTCCCTGAGGTGTCCGAGCAGTGTTCAGGCAGAGCCCCCTCTGATACAGTTGTTCTGATAGTTATCGGCCCCTCTGAGCCAGGTCTAGTGATGGGCACCAGGGAGCCGGGATTCCCCGACTCTAGGGGCAACTGCCCCCCCCCCCCCCGTAAAGCTGGGCATGGATTGTACAGGGAGCTGGGGCCTGAAGGTGGTGGGAGAGGGGATAGTCAGGCAGGAGAGTAGGGCTCTTCCTGCTCTGCATGCCGTGGTCTTTGCTGTCACCCAACACTGCCTCTGCTGTCCCCCTCCCCCAGTACTTCGTCGGGAATGTCCTGCTGAGTCTCTTGGCCAGCTCTGTCTTCCTACACATCAGCAGCATCGGCAAGCTGGCCATGACCTTCGTCTTGGGGTTCACCTACTTGGTGCTGCTTTTGCTAGGTCCCCCAGCTGCCATCTTTGACAACTATGATCTACTGCTTGGTGTCCATGGCTTGTAAGTTAATCCTCAGCCCCTTTTGTCTCTCCAGGGGACCTCCCTGATCCTTCTGGGCAGAGAGTCTCTGGCACCCAGGCCTTTGGAATGTACAAAGCTCTTTCTCTTGTGGGAGAAAGGGAAGGGAAGGGTTAGTTCCTGGAAAGTGACCTCAGGTAGTTACCCCAAAGACATTCCAGTTGTGACAAATTCCTGTCTCTTTAGGCAAAAAAAAAAAAAAAAAAATCAGGTAGTTACCCCAAAGACATTCCAGTTGTGACAAATTCCTGTCTCTTTAGGCAAAAAAAAAAAAAAAAAGTCCCAACATTTGCTCTGTGCCTCTCCGCCCACTGGGTTATTTTATTTTCTTTTTTCTTTTTTCTTTTTTTTTTTTTTTTTACTGGGTGTCCTGGAACTCGCTCTGTAAGGCAGGCTGGCCTGGAACTCAGAGCGCTCTGCCCGCTCTGTTTTCTGAGGGTCCTACCCTCTGTTCTTCAGCCCTTTGGGATGGACATGTGGCCGTAGCTTGTGGTAGGAAGAACCGAGAGTCTTCTGGGTTTGAGTTCTTGGTCTGCTTCTCCTTAGCTCTGTGACCTGGGGCAGGTGAGCTAACCTGTCTGAGCCTCAGTTTTCTTTCTCTTCTTTTCTTTTCTTTTAAGATTTATTTATTTTTTATTTATATGAGTACACTGCATCAGATCCCATTACAGATGGCTGTGAGCCACCATGTGGTTGCTGGGGATTGAACTCAGGACCTCTGGCAGAGCAATCGGTGCTCTTCACCATTGAGCCACCTCTCAAGCCTTAAGCCTGAGTTTTCTTTTTTTGTTTGTTTTTGTTTTTGTTTTTGTTTTTTTGTCTTTTTTTTTTTTCTTTTTCTTTTAAGCCTGAGTTTTCTTATCAGTAAGTGTCAGCATCTCAGGTCGTCTGTTACAGTGACAGACGGTCCCGAAGACTTATGGCACCCCAAGCTAAACCTTTCAGAAGTGTACCTAGAGCTGGCCCGTTTCACTGACAAGGAAACTGAGACTTAGAGAGTTATAACTGGCTTATTCTGGACCCTTTAGCTGTTAAGGGAGGGGCTCGTAGTCAGTTTAACCTTTGCTCATATTGAGCTAATTGATGTGAGCAAAGGCTTTACCTACAGGCTTGAGTCATGATTGGGCTCAGCAGTGTAGTCTCTCTCTCTCCCCCAGTATCCCTCCCTCCCAGCAGACAGCCTCCAATGACTTTTGTATCTTCCTGCCAGGGCTTCCTCCAATGAGACCTTTGATGGACTGGACTGGTAAGTGGGGGCCCTGGGGCAGCAAAGAATGAGGCTGGTAGAGGTCTCCTTCAGGCACCAAGCTTGTCTCTTGATTATTTTCAGCCCAGCTGTGGAGAGGGTAGCGCTCAAATATATGACCCCTGTGATTCTGCTGGTGTTTGCCCTCGCACTGTACCTGCATGCACAACAGGTGGAATCCACTGCCCGCCTGGACTTCCTGTGGAAGCTACAGGTGACTCGGATGGACCTTTATGGAAGGGAGGGGCTTCTGGGGGCAGAGCCTGGGCCAAGCCAGAAATGCACCTCTTGCTAAATAGCTAAGGCTGAGACTGCCCGAGCCCATCCTGGTTCCACGCCTTGTGTCTTTATCTCCTGTCTCCTGTCCCATCCTGTACCTGCCCCCTTCACCCCTTCGCCTGTCATTTAGGCCTCCTCTGCCTGTGCCTTTCTTCCTCCACATGGTTCCCTGTGATGCCCATCTTCTGGCCTCGGCCACTGGGCCTAGCCTCTGTGAGTGCTGGGCCATGGCTGATGGATGTGGTGCCCGCAGGCGACAGGGGAGAAGGAGGAGATGGAGGAGCTGCAGGCATACAACCGGAGGTTGCTGCATAACATTCTTCCCAAGGACGTGGCCGCCCACTTCCTGGCCCGGGAACGCCGCAACGATGAGCTGTACTACCAGTCGTGTGAATGTGTGGCTGTCATGTTTGCCTCCATTGCCAATTTCTCTGAGTTCTACGTGGAGCTAGAGGCAAACAACGAGGGTGTGGAGTGCCTGCGGCTGCTCAATGAGATCATCGCCGACTTTGACGAGGTGCTTGCTCATTGGCTGGTACTGGCTGAACAGGGGCAGTCTGGGGACCAGGGAAGTGGGGCAGGTTTTGGATGGAAAAGCCAGGGATTAGACCGGGTGAGTGTCCCACGCCCAGTCAGGGACAGCGAGGGGGTCAGCCTCAGTGGGGCAGGGTCATCCTTGCTGAGGAGCAGAAGGGGACAGGAGGCTCTACGACAGGGATGACAGGAGAGGTATCAGGTGATGTCATCGAAGAGGAAGACAGTAGTCAAATCTATGTGCAACCAAGCAAGCAAGATTCTCTCTCAAAGAATGAAAATGGGAACAACATGTAAGGGACGGGCTGGACCCCTGGGTGAGGGACGGGCTGGACCCCTGGGTAAGGGACGGGCTGGACCCCTGGGTGAGGGACAGGCTGGACCCCTGGGTGAGGGACAGGCTGGACCCCTGGGTGAGGGACCTGGGTGAGGGACGGGCTGGACACCTGGGTGAGGGACAGGCTGGACCCCTGGGTGAGG
>NC_034606.1:63166040-63176704 GCF_900095145.1 Mus pahari | reverse complement strand
GCTGGACCCCTGGGTGAGGGACGGGCTGGACACCTGGGTGAGGGACGGGCTGGACACCTGGGTGAGGGACAGGCTGGACCCCTGGGTGAGGGATCTGGGTGAGGGACGGGCTGGACACCTGGGTGAGGGACGGGCTGGACACCTGGGTGAGGGACGGGCTGGACACCTGGGTGAGGGACGGGCTGTCCACTGTTCTGGAGGAAAGCCCCCCACCCCCCCACACACACATACTCTGGGACACGGTTTTCCCAAACCATGTCAGAGTGTTTCTGCTGCAGGGGACCTTCTGAAGCCCCGCAGTCGGTTCCTCTCCTGGGGTCCTGGACTGCCTGTTCCCCTGGTTTCTTAGACCCACACTGCGGATTGCCATCAGAAAGTGGGGCTCACCCACTAAAGCAATGGGGCTCTTGAGAGGAGGTAGGGTATGACAAGGAGTGAGCTTTGGAAAGACCTGGGTCTGGCTTGACCGATCCTCCCCCTGTACCCCCTCCTTCGTGTCATCCAGATCATCAGTGAGGAGAGGTTCAGGCAGTTGGAGAAGATCAAGACAATCGGTAGCACCTACATGGCCGCCTCTGGGCTAAATGCCAGCACCTATGACCAGGCCGGCCGATCGCACATCACGGCGCTGGCCGACTATGCCATGCGGCTCATGGAGCAGATGAAGCACATCAATGAACACTCTTTCAACAACTTCCAGATGAAGATCGGTGAGGGCCTGGGGCCATTTGTGGGTGAAGTGTTGGGGTGTGGGTTGTTCTTCATCAGGATTCCTATAGGGTTTCTACCTCCCACCTCCGTGACAAGTTTAATACTGAGGACAAAGACTGTTCACTCCAGTCTTCTGTGTGCTGGGGTCTTTGCCCTAGACTTTTCCAGTACATTCTAAGTTGTACATCGAGACCCCTCTCTAAGATAAGAGGGTGTGTGTCTCAGAGATTAAATGACTCCAGTGAAAGTTCAAGTACTAACAGCACGTTTGACTAAAGGCCTGGTATCTAAGTGTGTGGTCAGTCAGAGATGTGTGGTCAGGCTCAAATGCTCTGGTGGAAGGCAGTGATTAAATAACATTCGTCCGGAGTCTGGCTTGACTCCCCACGGCCGTACTCACTTGTTTGTAAGATGGGGCAGCAGTGGGAGCCACCAGCACAGGGAGAAGCCTTCAATAGTTGAGCTGCAACTGTTGTCTGGACTCAAGGGAACCACCTCAGCCATCGTGGCCAGCCCCACCCCCACTTTTTTTTGTTTAGACCACTAGAAGGAAGCATTGTCCCCTTTCATATTTTTTCCCTTTGGGTTCTTCTCAGGGTGCAAAGGGAGATGACTGTCCGGCGTGACCCTGGGACATCCCAGCCTCAATCTCTTGCTACTGTCTCTATTTCAGGGTTGAACATGGGTCCAGTTGTAGCAGGCGTCATTGGGGCCCGAAAGCCACAGTATGACATCTGGGGAAATACCGTGAATGTTTCCAGTCGTATGGACAGCACTGGAGTTCCTGATCGAATACAGGTGAGGGGATGTCGCCAAGTGAGATGGGTGTTGAGGGCTTTCAGTGGTCTCTGTACAGGGCCGGGGGCCGGGAGCCTTTCCTGTGGCTGTTGGGGTAAGCATTGGTGGGAGAGGAGCGCATCCAGTAGAGAACTCCTGGGCTTCTTATCAATACATGGAGGATCCCAGGCTAAGCAGGCTCCCCTTCCACTTCCCTAGGTGACCACGGACCTGTACCAGGTTCTAGCTGCCAAGGGCTACCAGCTGGAGTGTCGAGGGGTGGTCAAGGTGAAGGGAAAGGGGGAGATGACCACCTACTTCCTCAACGGGGGCCCCAGCAGTTAGCAGAGTGCAGCAGCTGAGATTCAACCGAAGGGACCAAGGTGGGCATTGAGTGGACTTTCTGCTCGCTGGGTGGAGCTGTGGCAGGGGGGCACTGAGCCTCCGGATCTTGCTGACAGCAAAAGGGAGCACCCTGGCAGGCTGCGCTTGGACTGCATTCGTCAGCCTTCAGAATGGCGATGAAGGGGACGCTGAGAGGATTATCCGAGTGACTTTCTTAATTGGAGTTAGGCTGGTCTTCGTTCGTGTGGATGCGGATGAAGAGAACGGCGACAGAGGCCGGGGAGCCTCCTGTTTGAGAGTTAAATGGCAACTCTCCATGCCCACTGTCCCCCTGTCTGGGCAACCGGCTCAGGGCTGGGTCCTTTCTCTCCCTATTTTTCCTGGGACTACTTTTTGTACAAAGACTGTGGCAGGCATGAAGAATGCTTGCCTTTGCTTGCCTGTGTCCGCAGCCCGGGTCTTGGGCACTCTCAGAACCAGCCAATTCTCCTTCTTAGGCACAAGGCAGAGGAAGAAGGTTCTGTGGGACCTAGCTCTGACCCACCATACTTCAGGGGAATGTTTCCATTTGCCAAATCCTAGTCCCGTGATCTGTCCCCAAAGGGGAACAAAGGGACCTCTGACAGTGAAGATTTAGCCCCAGATCCTGCATGCTCCAGGGAAAGGGACATCTGGCCTCACTGGTACTGTGAGAATGACCAGCCAGAGGGCATGCCTGTGTGTGAGGTCATCAGAAGAACAGGAACTGGATGGTCACCTGCAGGTGCCAAAGAATGTGGGCGGGCAGCCAGGGAGGAGGAGGAGGAGGAGGAGGAGGAGGAAGAGGAGGCAGCCACACTGACCTGAGGCCTCAGTGTGCCCACATGCTTACTTGCTGCCTGCTGGCAGGGGCCATGGAACATCTCTATCCCTTATATTGCCAAATAGCAAGAGGGTCAGGGTTCTAAGAAAGATGACCTGACCACAAACCTGGCTTCCTAAGTCTGGCACTAGGGAGGCCCTGTGTGTTTGTATAATTGTGTGTGCATGTTTTGTGTGTGTGTGTGTGTGTGTGTGTGTGTGTGTCTCTGTCTGTCTGTCTGTCTGTCTGTCTGTCTGTCTGTCTGTCTTTGAGTGTCTTTGAGGTCTCCATGTGTCCTCATGCTCCAGTTCCTCAGCTCTCCACCGGGGACCACCTCTCTCCCATGGGCCTCTGTCTTCTGGCATTAAGGCCGAGTTTCCTGTGCCAAGGGATAGAGAGTAATGCCCAGGTTGCACAGGAGTGGGGTGGGGTTTGGTAGTAAAATGTGAGTGGTCTGGGGAGAGGAGTCCTTTTTTGTGCCAAATCCCTAAGTGCCATTTGGGGGCCACATGTGCAGTATGACTGTCCCCCTGCCTAGGGCAGGGACCCAAGCACCTGCTTAATCTCTAGTGTCCCTTGGGACTTGAACTGTTGGAGGTTTGTGGGTAGAGGCGCAGGCATTTCCTGGGTTCCTGAGCTTGTGTCTTGGGGGCGTGGTGTGCTTTCTGACTTGGGGTAGTGTGGGATTCCTTGCTGAGGACCCCAATGTTGGTACTAGGGGATGGGAGCCTAGGAACTTGGAACTCGGCTGTCCCAAGCCTTCGGCCTGAATCTAGCATGGCTAGACTCTAGCCCCGGCTCCCAATCTTAACGAAGCTTGCAAGGGTTGTACTCTGCCCTTGCCTGCCCTTGCCTGCCTCTGACTCTTGCAGCCTCCATGACTCTGGTCTGAGTTACCTGGTGCCTTGGTTTCTCTGTCTGCATCTAGTTAAGCCAGCGGCCTCACTCCTCCATGTCAGCCGACGATCACTTTGTCTTAGACGTGGGCAGGAAAGGCAGAGGAGTTTCAGGAGGTGCGGAAGGGGCAGGCTGTACTTCGGCCCTTCCTCAAGCTTCTGCCGCCCATTCTCTGCAGAGGCCTGGGTTCTGGCTTGGTACTGCTTTCCTGGAAATCTCCATGTCCTAATCGGTGGACCACTGGGCGCTTGATTAGCCAAGGCAGAGGAGAGGAAGATCAGCCGGTCCAGGCTGAAAATTTCCTCTGTCTCCCGGAGCCATATCCTATCCCTGGATAGGAAGGGACTACTCGACGCCATTGGGGCGGGCGTGAGGTATATAAGCCAAAGCAGGGAGACCTCAGCTTTGGGTCTGCTTCTTGCCAGGTGGGAGGGGCTTGTCCACACCCTGGCTCCCCATACCACAGTGCCAGCCAGTCATGTCCCTCTCTGAGTTACCTTAGCCACGCTCCTCACCAGTTGGGGAAGGAGTCCGGTTTCGGGAGGCCATGGGCTCTGGTTTTATAATGTAACCACTGTTGGAGTGGGGGAGGGTGATGTACCATGTATTTCAGTGAAATATTTAATATATTTAAATATCAATAAAATCAAACTCTTTGTAAAAAAAAAAAAAAAAAAAAAAAAGCCCTGTTCTCCACAGCTGTTTGGGTGCAGGGTTGGGGGTCAGAAAGCAACAAACCCTGGTAAGGCAAGCAAGTTCCTGTCCCAGGAGTCTCTGGGCCTCTCTCACCTGTGATCTAACAGTTTCCTGTGGTTTTCTGCCTGTCAGGATAAAGCTGCAGCCTCCTCAGAGAGAGAACATGAAGTACTCATGATAGCCTATTGGCATCGTGAGGGCAAATGTCACTCTCTGACCCCTGTTACGCATTAGGTCTAGACCTCTGGGGTTGCCATTACAGCCCTTCACTTCTCTCACACCAAGATACTAGCTTCATCGGGAATCTCACACAGGACTCACGCACGGCCTTGGGATAACTCCCCTGCCTCACACACCCAGGATGCAAAAGTGCCTTCTAGTTCAGTTTCTTTATTCTGCACTCTCCCCCCTCTTCCCCCTCCTCCTCTCATGACGTGGCCATCTTCACCCCCTCCTCACCCTCCCTTCCAGTTTTCATCTGTCCTGCAAGCACGCCCTCCTCAGTAGAGACTGAAGGTTTTGTCATTGAGATGAGAATGGTCCACATATCTGAAAAAGAGAGAAACTGTCTCAGATGGAGCCCCGCCAGGATCAAGGGAAAAGGACATCCTTAAGATCTTTGTGACTGCCTCTGGGTATGTGGGCACTTGTGATGGAGAGGGACTACTGGATGCTGGTTGGGGTGGAAACACCCTCAGGACCCCACAGGAACGCTAGAGAGATTGATTCTGTGCCTATTCAAAGTGTCACCCATAAAGCAAAGCAGATCCAACTGCACCAGGTAGAGACCATGCTGCCCAGGGTCTGAAGCCCACTTTCCCTGATAAGGCTCAAACCTCTTCTATACTCTGACATCCACACACACACCCTTTTTTGAGCTCTGGCTATCCTGGAACTCTGTAAACCAGGCTGGCTTTGAACTCACAGACCACAGAGATCTACTTGCTTTTGCTTCCCGAATGTTGGAACTAAAGGTGCTTGACACTTAAACGGAGCTGAAACACTCTGGGTTCAGTGTGGGGAAGAGAGCTTTTGCTGACCCTCCTCAGCATCAGGTGATCTCCCACCCTGACCCTCCTCAGCATCAGGTGATGATGCTGAGTCCTCACCTGGTCATTGGGCTTTTAATGAGACAATGGTGTGGAGTCTTGATCCAAGGAATGGCTTTCTCTGGACGCACGCCCGGGATGTTGGACCGCCAGAAACTGAAGTTCTGCGCGTCGGTCACAGGGACTCTGAAGACCTGATTGGGGACTGGATGGTTTGGAAGAAGTGTTTATTTCCTCCAGAGTCCCTTGTTTTTCTGTCTCAAAAGCTCGGTTCAGGAAGTTGCTGTGACCAGGTGCAGAGGGATCCTGGGTATGTGGTTGCCACACCCTACCTCACTTCTGGGTTCCAGCATCTCACACCCTTCATGGTCAGATTGTTTAGTCTTGGATTTTCCTGTTACTAAGTAAGCCTATCTCTAAGACTTGTGGAAAAACAGGTAGAAACCCACTTGAGAAGTATACAAATGGAGTCTATTGATTCAATATCTTTTTTATTGTATTTAAAGAAAAATTTTTTTTTACTTATTCAGTTTACATCCCGGTCACTGCCCTCCTCCCAGTCACCTTGCTCCATAGTCCTACCCCCATCTCTCCTCTGTCTCCTCTGAGAGGGTGGGGCCCCCTGGGTGTTCCCCTCAGCCCCCATCATATCAAGTTTCTATAGGCTAGTCTCTATCTTCTCCCTCAATATCTTTTTTTTTTTTTAAGATTTATTTATTTATTATATGTAAGTACACTGTAGCTGTCTTCAGACACTCCAGAAGAGGGAGTCAGATCTTTTTTTTTTTTTTTTTTTTTTTGGTTTTTCGAGACAGGGTTTCTCTGTATAGCCCTGGCTGTCCTGGNACTCACTTTGTAGACCAGGCTGGCCTGGAACTCAGAAATCCTCCTGCCTCTGCCTCCCGAGTGCTGGGATTAAAGGCGTGCGCCACCACGCCCGGCTTTATTTGCCTGTTTTGATCTCTAAAAGTTTTTAGTTTAGTTTAGGCCTGACCGGTGGCGTGGGCCTGTAATCTCAGTTTCTTGGAAGACCGAAGCAGGCAGACCACAAGTTTAAGCCTGAGCAATGTAGTGAAAGTCAATCTGAAAATAAAAATATACATACATACATACATATGTACATATATATAAAAGGTGAGGGTGGAGAGATGGCTCAGTGGTTAAGAGCACTGACTGCTCTTGCAGAGGTCCTGAGTTCAATTCCCAGCAACCACATGGTGGTGGCTCATGACCATCTGTAATGGGATCTGATGCTCTTTTCTGGTGTGTCTGAAGACAGGGACAATATACTCGCATACAATAAATCTTTTAAAAATTATATATATGGCTGATGGCATAGCACTGTGGTAAAGTGAAATACATTGAAAGGCCTTGGGTTCAACCCTCCCAGTTCTAGGGGGAATAAAAATCAACCCTCATTTGAAATAATTACAGTTACAGAGTTATAAGAAATACTACTGGGCTGGTGAGATGGCTCAGTGGGTAAGAGCACCCAACTGCTCTTCCAAAGGTCCAGAGTTCAAATCCCAGCAACCACATGGTGGCTAACAACCATCTATAACAAGATCTGACGCCCTCTTCTGGAGTGTTTGAGGACAGCTACAGTGTACTTACATATAATAAATAAATAAATCTTTTAAAAAAAAAAAAAGAAAAGAAAAGACCACAGGGAAAAGTATATATATCCACGTTTCCCTTATTATAAAAAAAAAAAAAAAAGAAATACTACTGGGAGATTCCCTGACCCTTGGCGGTGACATTTTACAAGACCACAGTATACCATCACATTGGGACAATAGCATGCAAGACAGTTCCAAGCTGTCTTGGAATTGTAAGAGAGAATTCCCAAACATCCAAGGTTGCTGTGTGTAAATTCTGGTACACTGATCTGTTCCTTTCTGTACCTCTGTCATTTAGTGTAAGGGTACAGATGCATGGAAACCAGATTGTGAGCTGTTAGGGGCTGGCCTGTTTTGATAAAGCAAAGTTGGAGTTTGCTAAAGGAGGGAGACGCGTAAGGAAGGGAGGGTGGAGCAGAGTGGAAGGAAATGGCTTTCTTCTTTCCTTTTTTTTTTTTTTTTTTATTTGTGTATGCATGTGTGTCTGTTGTGTTTACCACATTATGGGTGTCTGTGGAGAAAAAAGAGTGTCAGATCCCCTGGGGGTGGTGTTTCAGGCAGTGAGCTGTCACGAAGGTACTGGGAACTGAACTCCGGTCCTGTAGAAGAGCAGCAGCAGTAAGGACTCTTAAGCACTGAGCCATCTCTCCAGCTCCAGAAATGGCTCCCTTCCCTTCCCTTCTTTTCCCTCCCCTCCCCTTCCTCTTTGCTTGTCTGTTTGTTTCATTTGTTTGTTTTGAGAGTGGGTTTCCCTGTGAAACCTTAGCTCTCATAGAACTCACACTGTATACTAGGCTGTCCTCGCTTGAACTCAGAGATCCACCTGTCTCCTAACCCTGAGTTCTGGGATTAAAGGAGCAGACCATCACTGCCGGGGTAGGAGCAGCTTTCTGTAGAGAACACAATTCCTTGAAGATCCCTACGCCACACTGTGTATGTATGCATCAAGAGTCTGTCCTATGAGCTTTTCTGAATGTAGCCAAAGAGCTCCAGTTTGCAAGTGTCTGGGAGAGAGGTTAAATGGCCAAAGGAACTTCACCAAGGTCACCCAACTTGTTTGGAGTTTGGGCTCAGTTCAAATTACAAAGCAGGTGCTGGCTCTCCTCCTCCTCAGCGGGTGCCGCGTACAAAAACACCACGGAATATTCTTAACTGTTCCAGCTCTGTGCTGGGATCCTCACAGTTCTGGGAGCTGTAGAAAACACGGCAGCACCCCCTCTCCCCATCACCGAGCCTGTGACATCCTAACCCCTCTTTACCAGCTTGGACTCATTCCTTGTTTCCCACTCAGAGGTACTTACACGTTTTTAACAGCACCTTTCGCACAGCTTCCTGGTACCTCTCATGACTGTTCTGGTGCACAGAATAATTACCATCTTCTGAGATGATCGGGGGAAGCCTTGTGGGCACTTCATCCTGCTGGTCTGAAATGAGAGGATCCATTTTGAATACTTGGCAAATGCGGGCTACTTTATTCTCTGATTTTCCTGGTTGCTGTGCCAACTAGGTCCACAGGAGCCTTCCCTAGCTAGCTCTGACATTCAGGTCTCAGGATCCCAGGAGTTCAATCCTCTGGCCCATGATGGAGGGGAGGGAGGAAGAACTTTGGATTCACAAGAAGCCCTCCATTCTTCTCTGACTCCCAGATTTTGAATTGCTTCCCACTGGACCCGGGAGACTGGATAGATAGTTAGACGAGTGCAGGTGCAAACAGGCATAGACTTTCCCAAGACTGACGCTGGCATAGACCGTCAAGTGGTCTGAAAGGGGAAGTCAGGCTAAGTCCTGGAAGATGAGCAATCATGGGCTAGGGGAGAATTATGAAGGTGCTTCAGACAGCAGGATGGGAGCTGGGAAAGGGAGATGGGGAGAGAGCGAGAACACTCTCTGTTGATTGGAATCTAGAATGCTGGATGATGTGGAGAGGGACCAGCATCACGGGTGGGGGGTTGGGGGGACCCAGAAAGGTTGCACCGTGGGTACAAGGTGGTCATGTTTTGGAATTATCTCTTATAAAGTAGATCTTGTGCCTCAGGGCCTCTCAAAAGCAAAGGAAGCAGGCTAGGCTTACATCAAACACATCTAGATTTTATTATTTATTTATTTATATTTGGGACACTATTTTACTGTAGCCCTGGCTGGGTTGAAACTTGTGTAGATCAGGCTGGCCTTGAACTCACAGAGATCTGCTTGCCTTTGCCTCCCCAGTGTGGAAATTTAAGCCGTGGTCTAGATTTTTTCTTTTAAGATTTGTTTATTCATTCATTCATTCAATTTTATTTTTAAAGATTTATTTACTATTATATGTAAGTACACTGTAGTTGACTTCAGACACACCTGAAGAGGGCATCAGATTCCATTACAGATGGTTGTGAGCCACCATGTACTTGCTGGGAATTGAACTCAGGACCTCTGGAAGAGCAGTCAGTGCTCTTAACTGCTGAGCCCTCTCTCCAGCCTCATGGTCTAGATTTTGAGCTAAAGATGGGTTTGCAAGGAAGCTGTGTCCATTCAGAGCTTTTACTAGTGATGGGTGCCAAACAACATTACGTCCTGTTTTATTCTCCCAGCCGTGGCAGGACTGAGTCGCTGGGTCCAGCAGGGCTCACCATCATGTCCAGTGCAGCAGTGTCTGCTCTGAAGTGGGTGTGACAACTTTTAAGATGCAGGACAGTGTGGCTTGGTCAGGGGTGAAAAGAAGGGCGTGGTCTAGGGTTGCTCCAAGATTTCTTTTGGCTGTTCCGCACAGTTTGTCACCCAAGCTGTAAAGAAGCCGGGCCCTGACCTCTTCTCCTGTAGTCAGGCCCCTAATAAGGCGCAGCTTTTCACTCTGTGTTCTCCCTGTCTCTGTTCTGTTCTCCTGGAGCTGTGGCTCTGACCCACTCCCTCAGATTTTTATTTTTTATTTTTTTCCTTCTTATTAGTGCTTGTCAGGGACGAGATCAGTATTTACCCTTCTCTCTGGAAACTTGAAGATGGCTGACTCATCTCCTCCATTCTTTCCCAACCTGTTTTCCTCCTCTTCCTAGCTCAGCATCTCTCTCCTCCCCTCTCCATGTTGTCCTCCAAAGGAAATCTTTAACATCCTAGGACAGAGGACCGCCCTGGAGTGAGGAACAGTTTATATGTCCCCTCTGTGAAGCTGCAGAGGGGTTGGCCATCCTGATAGCTCGGCTACAGCGCTGTCCTGGGATGCAGGCCTGCAGCAGGGGCTGGTCTGCACATACTTAATCGTGGGTTCCGGCAATAAGGAGTCGCTTCTGAGAATGTTACCATTTGAGCTTGGTTGTTCAGCCTCAGGCAAGGTAAAAGTAGCAATACGTTCTTGGACAAATGGTTGTGAATTGAGGAGTAATCGTGGGCGTATTTCTGGTGGGTGTTGGGATCTGGGCTGAGAGTAAATTATGGTTTTAAATGCAGGTGACAGCAAGAGCACCTTCTGGTCTCCAGGAATCAGAGTTTCTTAAGATGCAACCAGATGATGTTCTCTGTTATTTCAAAGCGCCCAAGCAGCAGGCTCTCAGCCTCCCATATGGACGGGAGCTGTGTCTGGAGTCTACTTGACAGTCTCACCCACTTGGACGCCTGCCACTTGAGTGGAGCATGTACCTCGCTCCTAAGCTTCCTTTGGTTTTGTTTTTCATTTTTCTTTTTCTTTTTCTTTTTCTTTTTCTTTTTCTTTTTCTTTTTCTTTTTCTTTTTCTTTTTCTTTTTCTTTTTCTTTTCTTT